>NW_026057578.1:70997785-71116892 GCF_023721935.1 Panthera uncia
ATATATATATATATATATATATATATATATATATATATATATATGCCCTTGTGTTTATTGCAGCATTATTTATAATAACCAAATTATGGAAACAGCCCCAGTGTCCATTGACAGATGAATGGATAAAGAGGGTGTGGTATATATATAATGGAATATCACTCAGCCATAAAAAAGAATGAAATCTTGCCATTTGCAACAACATGGATGGACCTAGAAAGTATAATGCTAGGCCAAATAAGTCAGAGAAAGACAAATACCATATGATTTCACTCATGTGTGGAATGTAAGAAACAAAACAAATGAACAAAGAAAAAAGAGACAAACCAAAAACCAGACTCTTAACTGTAAAGAACAAACAGATGGTTAGCAGAGGGGAGGCGGGTAAGGGGATGGGTGGAATAGGTGAAGGGGATTAAGATTACACTCATGATGAGCACTGAGTAATGTACAGAATCGATGAATCACTATATTGTACACCTAAGACTAATATAACACCGTATGTCAATTATACTGAAATTAAAAAACAAAACAAAACAGGGACACCTGGGTGGCTCAGTCCGTTAAGTGTCGGACTTCAGCTCAGGTCATGATCTCACAGTTTGTGAGTTCGAGCCCCACATCAGGCTCTGTGCTGACAGCTTGGAGCCTGGAGCCTGTTTCAGATTTTGTGTCTCCCTTTCTCTCTGCCCCTCGCCCACTTGCACTCTTTCTCTCAAAAATAAATAAACATTAAAAAAAAATTAAAAAACCAAAGCAAAACAAAAATACATCCCAGAAAATCTGTCCAAGTCAGATGGTAGAGCTTCAATTCATTCTTTTCAATGGCCGCTTAATAATTGACAGTGTTAGTGCACCATTTTTTATTACCTTATTTCTGAAAATTCATTTTGTTTCTCTCTCTCTCTTTTTTTTCCAATAAGAGCAATGCTATAATAAACATTTTATTGGTGATTTTATTTTTGGGAGATAGAATCCCAGAAGTGCAGTTTGTTGGTTGATGTATCTGTGTACTATTAATTTTAAAAATATTTGTCAGACTGCTTTTCAAAACAGCTGTAAACAATTTACATTTTTTTCTCTTCGTCCTGTGGGCAATTGGTATTATTGCTGTCAAATTTTTCTTTGATCTGATTGGGTGTAGAGTGATATGGTATTTTTTCACTGTAATTTGCATTTCTCTAATTACTGGTTATTTTGAGCATCTTCATGCTTGTGGCTATGTGGGTTTGTTCTCATGAACTAACTCCCTTTCACATCCTTTACCCATTTGTCTGTGGGGCTGCTTGCCTCTTGCCAATGTTTAAGAGCTTTTTGTATATTGGTAATGATTACTAACTCATTATCTGTAATCTCTTTTGCAAGTATTTTCCCAATTCTATCCTTTGCCTATTCATTAGTTTTGTTTATTTATGATAGTTTTTTTTTTTGCGATGCGAATTGTTTTTAATTTTTATAAACTCACATATAGTTATCTTTTCTATACAACATAAATGTTGTTCCCTAGGTTTCCTTCTACCTTTTTGATGCTTTATTTATTATGTTAAGCATTTATTCCATCTGGAATTTGTTTTTTATTTAGAATATGAGACTGGGGACTATTTTCTACCATGATGTAACAGCCAGTTGTGCCAGCACTATTTTTAAATAATCGCTCTTTCCCCATCAAATTGAAATACATTTTTATCATGTATTAAAATCACACGTAAACTGGATTCTGTTTCTGGATTCTGGGTTTTGTTTTCTTTCCTTAATAGATCTGTTTACCTATTCCTAGACTAATACTCCATATTGATTTAATTATGCTGGCTTTATAGGTTATTTCCCTTCACTATTTTTTTTATTCATTTATTTGCTTTCTTGGGCATTTATTTTCTCTCTAAACTTTAAGATACTTTTATCCATTTAATTGAAACTATATTTGTTTTTTTTTTTAAACTTCCCTGATTGTCTTACAAATATACTTTTTAAAATAAACTTTAGGGGTGCCTGGCTGACTCAGTCAGTAGAGCATGCAACTCTTGATCTCAGGGATGTGAGAACCCCACATTGGATGTAGAGATTACTTAAAAATAAAATCTTAAAAAAGCCCCAACTTTATCTTTTAGAAGTTTTAGATTTACAGAAAAATTGTGAAGATACTACCAAGAGTTTCCATGTACTTCTCACCCACTTTCCCCCATTAAAATTTTATATTAGTACGATACTTATGTTACAATTAATGAACCAGTAGTGATGTATTAGTATTAACTAAAGTTCATAGTTTATTCAGATTTTTTTAGCTTTTACCTAATGTTCCTTTTCTCTTTAGGAGTCCATATTTTACTTGCTTTTTAATTCCACACTTTTATGACATTAAGAGAACTGTTATTAAATTTTCCCATCTAAGAATATGGATGTCTTTTCATTTTCTCAGATTTTTAAATTTATCCTTCGGTATGGTTTTATGGCTATCATCATTAAGATTTTGTGCTTTCCTTGCTGACTTTATTCCTAAGTCTTTGTGTTAGTTTGGGCTACTGTAGCAAAGTCCTGTAGACTTGGTGGTTTATAAGCAACAGAACTTTATTTCTCACAGTTCTGAAGGCTGGAAGTCTGAGATTAGAGTGCCAGCATTGTCAAATTCTGGTGAGAGCCCTGGCTGGGTTGTAGATTACCAACTTTTCATTCTGTCCTCATACGGCAGAAAGAGAGCCAGTCAGCTTTCTGGTCTCTTGTTACAAGGGCACCAATCCCATTCATGAGGTGTCTGCCCTCATCCTCATGATCTAACTATCTCCCCAAAGCCCCACCTCCAAATACCATCACATTGGGGATTAGGCATCAACATGTGAATTTGGGTGGGTGGGGGGACACATTCATTCCATAACAATATTTTATTGCCTTTTTCATGACTGTGTATGGAATATTTTTCCCATTTCTGTTTCCCATGCTATAATAGGGAAAGCCTAAGGACTTTTGTATATTTATCTTACATCAGAGTTACCTTATCAAATATTCTCATTAATTCTACTAAGTTTTTTTGGGGGGAGGGTTAAACTATAGTTATTGGGTTTTTTAAGTACACAAGTGTGTAATTAGCAAAAAATAATGTGTTTTTTTTTTCATTTCATTTGCCAGACCCATCAAGACAATGTTGAATAATAGTAATAGTGGGCATCCCTGTCTGATTGTATTTGAAATGGTTTTGTTTCACCAAGTAGAATAGTTTGCTGTTGATTTTCATTAAATGTACTTTATCACATTGAATTTCACTTTGCATTCCTTGAATTAAACTCTGATTGGTCACAGAATGTTCTTCTTTCGAATCATAGCTGAATATTACTTGTTAATATTTTATTTAGAATTTTTGCATCTATATTTATTAGAGGGATTATGGTTTCTTTTAAAAAATTTTCTTTACTATATTATGTTTTAGTGTTAAAATTTTGTTGGCTTCATAAAATGTATTAGGAAATTTTCCATTTTTTCCTTCATTCTGGAATAACTTGAATAATATTGGAATTTCTGTTATTAAGTTAGCTGAAACAAGTTGTGAAATCACTTGGTCCTCGTACCTTCTCAATGGTGGGCTACCAATTGTTTTTGTTTTTGGTTGTTTTTCTTTCTGTTATTGTTATTATTATTTTTTTAATTTTAGAGATAGCATGCACCATTAGGGTAGAGGGGCAGAGGGAGAGGGAGAGAGAGACATAATCCCAAGCAAACTCCACACTCAATGTGGAGCCTGACTTAGGGTTCTATACCATGATCCTAGGATGGTGACCTGAGCCGAAATTGAGTCAGTTGCTCAAGAGACTGAGCCACCCAGGCGTCCCCCAATCTAGCGTATTGTAATTGGTTGTTTGAATTTTCCACTTTTCCTAGATTCATTTATGTTTTCCTAAGAAATTATCCAGGTTTTCTAGGTTTTCAAATTGCTTGTCATGGATTTTATACTTTAAAAATCTCTTTTGTATTTGCGGTTATATGTTCTTTGAAATTTTCCTAATCTTATATAATTTGATTCTCTTCTTTTTCCTTAATTGGGTTTAGAAAGGATTTATGTGTTGATACATTAAAAAAAACATTTTGCGGGCGTCTGGGTGGCTCGGCTAAGAGTCGGACTCCGGCTCAGATAATGATCCCGCAGTTTGTGGGTTAGAGCCCCGCATAGGGCTCTGTGCTGCTTCGGATAATGTGTTTCCCTCTCCTCCTCCCCTGCTCGTGCTCTGTCTCTCTCTCAAAAATAAATAAACATTAAAAAAAATCAAAACAACATTTTGGATTTATTAATCATTTCTCCTTTTTTTTTTTTTTTTTGGTTTTCCAGTCATTAATTTCAACTTTCATCTTTACTAATTCCCTCTTTATTTCTTTGTTGATCTTTAAGTCTTCATCATAAATTGTAGTTCCCTTTAGGTTTAGTCTTTTTTTTCTTTTTTAATAAGATATTTTTTGAAAAGTTTGTTTATTTTAAGAGAGAGAGAGTGTGAGTGGGGAAGGGGCAGAGAGAATGGGAGAGAGAATCCCAAGCAGGCTTCATGCTGTCAGGCTGGAGCCTGAAGTGGGGTTTAAACTCACAAAACTGGGAGATCATGACCTGAGCTGAAATCAAGAGTTAGATGCTTAACCAAATGAGCCACCCAGGTGCCCCTAATTTTAGTCTTTTTAAGTCAGTGATGAAGATGATTAAGCATTTGCCATTAAATACAGCTTTTGTTTGTTACATAGGTTGGGTAAGAAGTGTTCTTTTCATTGCTTTCTGGATAGTCTATAAGTTCATTTTTGGTTCCTCTTCAAATAATAACAAATGACATTCTGGGTATGTGTTTTTTTAAAATATCCAGTGTCCTTCTCTATCTTTAATAATGTTTTTTGCCTTAAAGTTACTTTATCTGGTATTGACAGAGATATGTACACTTTATTTATATATATGTTTGCATAGAGTATCTTTTCATTATTTTAATTTCAATGTTTCTTTCTCATTGTGTGCTTTTGTTTGTTTTTATTGAAGTAGTTGATGGACAATGTTATATTAGTTTCAAGTGTATTTCAATATATTTTATATGTGTATCTCATGTTTTTAAATTAGTATATTTATCCATTTAAGTTTAATGGAATCATTCATGTTTAGAATTAAATGTGTATCTTACTGTATTTTCCCCCTTGTCTTATTAGTTCTGTTTTCCTTTTCTTCTTTCTAGCCTTTATTTAAATTGATTATTTTTTATTATTCCACTTTTTTTGTCTGTTAGAAGTTGTATATTCTTTTGTTTCTTTTACTAGTTCCTAGAGATACAACATACAACCATAACTGCTCAAAATTTGATATTAATTTATCTCTTTACTCTTTTCCTAATGCAACATCTCTACCATTTAACTTGCTATTTATTTAAGTTCATTTAACTCACTATTTATTTAGATGCTAATTTTTTTAATGTTTATTTATTTTTGAGAGAGATAGAGAGGGAGAGACACAGAGCGAGCAGGGGAGGGCAGAGAGAGGAGGGAGTCACAGAATCCGGAGGCTCCACTCTTTGAGCTGTCAGCACAGAGCCCCATGTGGGGCTCCAACCCACCAGCCGTGAGATTATGACCTGAGCTGAAGTCAGACCATCAACCGACTGAGCCACCCAGGCGCCCCTAGATGCTAATTTTAATGACCTATTTTAAAACTCATAAGAAATTATTTTTTAAAAGTCAGTATTTTGGGGGGTATTCTATATATTTGCCATTTGTTTTGTTATTTTTTTCCTTCCTAATTCTCTGAGCTTCTGTGTAGGAATATTTCCATTCTGCCAAAAAATGTTGTTTAGTATTTTCCTTCATTTGGGCAGCTGGTGATGTGTTACTTCAGTTTTGGTTTGTCTGTATGTGTTTTTATTTTACCTTCCTTCTTGAAAAATATCTTTGTTTCATGTAGAACTCTGACATAGCAGTTATTTTTTCCAGTACCCTGTGGATAACATTACAATGTCTAACATGCATTGTTTTGTTGTGAAATTGGCTGTCAGTTTTACACCTTGCTTCTTGAAAATAATTTTGCTGCTTTTAAAATGGCAATGATAGTAAAATTGCCAGTTTACAGTTTGTGATAATAAATATAACATTAAGCCTGTCAGTTGGTTTAGGTGAATTTCTCCCATAATACTTAGTTCTCTGGATATGTATGCAGTAGAGGCATGAAGTGGGGTTCATCCAGGGCTTGGTTGTTGCCAGCTATAAGGAGCAGAAGTGAGAGAGCAGGGTTTGAGGGCATTTACAAGAGTGTGAATAGAAGGATGAATCCCGAACCTAAGTTCAGACAAAATGAGAAATGAGCTGGGAGGAAATTGATGGGCAGTGAGAAACGGTTGTCTTATTTAATTGTGGGTGTAAGGAATTGTAACAGCTTGCAGGAGCCGTGTTTTGTTGCACAATTCAGTCCTGGAATCAGCAGAGTCAGTGCAGAAAGGAAGGGATGGAAGGGGGATGTGAGACATCTGTGATGTTTCTTGCCCCGCTGTGAGTGAAGTTCTAGTGTAGATAGGCTCTTGCACTGACTTTTTTTTCTGTGTCCAGTGGTTCTTTAACCAGATTTCATCTGACTGTTGCTCAGTGGAACTTCCTTCAGCTGTCTGAAAAATTATTGAAATTCAGCACATTTTGGTACTGTCCTTTTTAAATTGCTTTTTATTACGGGATTTTCAAGCAGATCCATGGATAGAGAGAATGGGGCAATGAGCATCATGTGTCTGTTACCTGGTTTCAATAACAATTTATGGCATTCTTATTTCCCATATTCCTCCAACTTTTCTTTTACTTTTCTCATTGTTAGAGTATTAAAGCGAATTTCCTACATCATACCATGTACCTGTAAGTTAGGTTGAGCAATATGAAACTACCAATGTTTGACAAAATTTTGAGCCACAAAATAGCAGTTTCACATTGTTGAAAGAGTTTTCTCTAAGTCTTTCTCTAAGTCTCTAAGACTTTTACCATTTTTCTCTAACAGAAACTCTATATACCCATCAATATATTTTTCTAAACTCTACAGCAGATCTATCTCCAAATGTCAGAGTGAAAAGTCTGTTACACTTTCCCTGAGGCTTGTCTTCTCCCCAGTCTGGGTCTGTGCCTGCTGGACAGCTGTCATTCTCATGCTTCCCTTTGTCCCTTTCCTGTGTAGTGGGTTCCTGTTTTCTCAATCATATTTTTATCTTCCTGGACTTATTCCTTTGTTTGTTGAAGCCTAATTCTCCACTAGCTTCACAAGGAAAGATACGAGAGAGACAAAAAGTTTGAACCCTTAACCGCCTTCATTTACACTCATACTTGATGGATTGTTCGAGTTTTAAAATCCTAAGCCCCCAAATCATCACCCACCCAGAATTTTGAAGGCATAGCTCCATGACTTCTTGTGAGACTGCCCAGAGATTTGATGTCTTTCTCATACCAGGGATTGGAAAATATATCTGTTTATTTTCCTCAGAAAATGTTTTAGATATTCAGTGTATCCCTCTTTTTCTGTGTTTCAGTCCTCTGCCAGAGCGCATGTTTTAATTTCATTTGAAATGCTGGGCTCTGGGAGGAGGAGAATTTCTGTGTCTTTGAAGATTTCTTTCCCGCTTTCTTTTTGGTTGTCCTCTTCTGAAACTTGCTTATGGACATGATTCTTTGATTTTTCTTTTTTCTTTTCTTCTCTTCTCTTCTCTTCTCTTTTCTTTCTTTTTCTGTGCTAGCTTCCAAACTTTACTATCTGGAAACTTTCTCAATTTTGTCTTCCAACTTTCCGATTAATTCTGTTGTGTCTGCTTCATAGAGTCTTGTCCTTGTTTTCTTCAGATTTCCCTGATGGTATTGTGTGTGCGTTTTTTCATTTTGTTTCCTTCTGCTTTTTGCACTGTTTCTCTTTCCTCTTCTTTTATTCATAAATATGAACAGACAGCCAAGAATAAACAGACTTAAAAAAATTTTTTTAATATTTATTTATTTTTGAGAGGGAGACAGAATGCAAGCAGAGGAGGGGCAGAGGAGGGGCAGAATCTGAAGCAGGCTCCAGGCTCTGTCAGCACAGAGCCCAGTGCAGGGTTCGAACCCATGAACTGTGAGGTCATGACCTGAGCCGAAGTTGGACACGTAACCAACTGAGCCACCAAGCGCCCCAAGAATAAACAGACTTTTAAGGAAATTTTCCATAAATTCTGAGGGAGAGATGATGTTTTTGTTGGGAAACCTCCCAAATGTTAAATCTGTAGGTCCTGTCTTTCCTTCCTGGTGCCTCCAGATCCCAAGTCTTCTGTGGAGTCATGAGGTAAGCTGACTAGCTTCTCCTTGTTTTTGGTTCTGCAGGCACTTAGGCCGAAGCATCTTTGTTTTTTCTGTTTAGTTACTTATCCTCCATCCACTTTCCTTCTGATTTGTTGAAACCTCTTGCTCAGGTTATAGTTCCGTATCAGCTGGAACTATTTTCAGCTGCAAGTTAATAGAAAACCAGAACTTAGAAAGGATAAAACAAATGGGTTCATTTTTCTTGGTAACAAGAAGTCTGGAGGTAGATGGTTACTGGCCTTGGTTCAGTAGCTTGGTAGTATCAGGGTCAATGTTTCTGAGATTTGCTCAGCCTTTCCTTTGTGATCAGAAAAAGGGAAAGTGCAGCTGTCCAGAATATCCATAATTAAGACATGAAGAAGGCAAGAAGGGATAATGGTTGTGTTGCTTTCCCCAAACTTGCCCAAGCTTACATCTGCGGGTATTTCACTGGCTTGTATAGGGTCATATAAATATTCCTTGCTACAAAGAAGACTGGGAAATTGGTTTGGCATATTGATTCCCTGAATAAAATTGGTGTTCTCTTGGCCAGAAAGAAGGGGAGGATAATGGGTAGTGGGTAGGCAATGAATGATGTCTGCTACATTTTTTGTATTTTGATTCTATTATTTTATTTTATTTTTAAAATGTTTTATTTATTTTTGAGAGAGAGAGAAACAGAACATCTGAAGCAGGCTCTGCACTGACAGCACAGAGCCTGATGCGGGGCTTGAACTCACGAACTGCGAGATCATGACCTACGCCGAAGTCAGATGCTTAACTGACTAAGCCACCAAGGTGACCCGATGCTATCATTTTAATGGGGTTTCATGTAAAAGGACATGAGTGTGCCATGTTTGATTGCACCGTGAAGCTTACGTGAGAAAATCCACAGAAAGCACTTAGCATAGAGCCTGGCCCAGAATAAAGAACAAATAAACGTTTGCTCTCATTAGGTGACCCATAGGACTCCATCTCTGCACATGGGGTTCTAGTGGCAGTTGGACTGGCCAGGTGGAAATGCCACTAGGCTCTTGGATATATGGGTCATGCCTGCAGAGAAACTGGGCTAGAGAAATAAATTTGGTGGTTGTCCCTCTGTGGCTAGTGTTTGAAGTTATATACATGGATGGGATTACCAGGGAGAGCTTTCTTGATGATAGGTAAACAGGAAGCATGCAGCAGAGAATGTAAATCAAGCTTCACCAACATTATAAATTGGGATGCCATTACAAATAAAAATAGATGGTAGAGAGTGAATTCATTCCTCTAGCATGTACTGTGTGCAGTATTGGTTAAAGTACTGAATTATCAAAAAATTAAACCACGGTAAAGAGAAGTTACAGAAATAGGTGGCACGGTCAGACTACATGTGGTATATTTATGGTTAAATAAATATTGCCTTATTTTCTTCTGGTTGTTAAAAAACTTTAAGAGTGCTATGACATAAGAAAATCAGAATTAAGTTGTCTTTTAAAAACATGAGTGTGCTTTCATCCGAAGTTATTGAAATGTGGAATTCAACAGGCAACATCATTTAGAGGTGGCTTGGCTACGATTGTAGCAGCTCTTTGGAAAGGTGCCAGGAGATCCCAGGACATGCTGCAGATGTGTGTATTTTCTTCCCCTTCTGTGTTTCATTTGGTCAGAAAGAATGACTGATGGCTTTCTTTTGCAAATTGCACTATGTGATTCCAATTGTGGTGGTAAGATTCGCCAACATTTTTTGATACATAGAAACCATTTGAGTCTATTGTTTTATTTTTATTTTAAAGTTTATTTATTTATTTTAAGAAAGAGCAATGAAAAGTCAGAGAGGGAGAGAGAGAATCCCAAGCAGGCTCTACACACTGTCAGCATAGAGCCCAACTCGGGGCTCCATCTCATAAACTGTGAGATCATGACCTGAGCTGAAATCAAGGCTCAGACACTTAATGAACTGAGCTACCCAGTTGTCCCTAAGTCTATTGTTTCGTTTCATTAAAGCTACTTTTCCCATTGGTAACCATTTAAAATTAATGTATAGAGTTATAATTCTGAGCACAAACTTTTTTTTCCTAAGTTTACTTATTTATTTTGAGAGAGGACGCATGAGTGGGAAAGGGACAGAGAGAGAATCCCAAGCAGGCTTCATGCTGTCAGTGCACAGCTGGGCATAAACTTTTGACTAAATCTGTACAAAATATATTTTTCTTAAAAACTAAATGGGAATTCTGGGGGAAAAAAGCCCTCAAAACACAAAAAACTAAAAACATTTGCATGTGGACACAGCCAAATTCCAAAATTAAAATTACATCTTGATTGCTATATATTTTTAAAACCATATGTCATGTATGTGTAGTTTGCACTTGAAAGCATCATTGATGGGCTGGAGAATGTACTCAAGAGAGTGATCAAATGGTTACGTGGTCTGGAAAACTATATCACAATTATAGGTAATGCTTGAAGACATTGAAGGTATTTAGACTGGAGAAAAGAATACTTGAGGAAATCATGATAGTTTACTTCAAGTATTTGAAGGGCTGATACATGGGAAAAGATAAGTCTTTTATGTTGTTCTAGAAAGTGATAATTTTGGTTATAGTAATGGGTGAATTTGTTTATTTCAATTCACTTTGACAAAGAATTTTCCTGTAAAGGTATCTAATGTATCTAATGGAATTTTATCAATAACTAGGAGTGGTCTGCATCAGGGATTGGCATACCATGGCTTTCAGGCCAGATCTGGCCTATTGCCTGTTTTGTAAATAAAGATTTATTGGATCACAGCCCATTCATTCATGTTTTGTCTTCTGTTGCTTCTGTGTTACATTGGCAGAGTTAGCAACTGTAACAGAGACTGGATGACCACAAAGCCTCAAATATTTACTCTCTGTCCCTTTATAGAAAGAGTACCAACTGATGGTGTAGATATCAGACAAGTCAAGGGTGTGGTAGAAGATCTAACTCATTGGATGGTAAGTCAGTGTAGGTGACCTCATAGGTCCTGTCTAACCGAGATTCTATGGTTCTATGCAGAGTTGACAATATACATGTATTTAAAATGTGTCCATATATTAAGAGTTAGAAGTAGAATAGAGACATGTTCATCAATATAGTCATGTTTATCTCTTCCACAGATATTTAGCATTTGTGTGAAATAGGAATTTTAACAACGTTCTGCTTTAACTATGAAATGCCATTGTTTTGAATTTCTAGTTGTTACAGCAGTGGATTGGAATGAAGCAATGGATTTTGTGAACAGGTAGTGTCAGATTAAAAGTTATTTAAAATTAAAAATTTTTTTTCACCTGTTATTTATTTTTGCGAGACAGAGAGACAGAGCGTGAGCAGGGGAGGAGCAGAGAGGGAGGGAGACACAGAAACCGAAACAGGCTCCAGGCTCTGAGTGTCAGTGCAGAGCCTGACGTGGGGCTCGAACCCACAAACTGTGAGATCATGACCTGAGCCGAAGTCGGACACTTAATAGACTGAGCCACCCAGGCGCCCCAAAGTTATTTAAAAAAAAAAAAAAAAAATAACTGTTCTCAGGCAGACCATTAGTGGAATGAATTTCTATGCAACCAGAATAACCAGTTTTTCCTTTTTCATCTGAGAATCTCAAGGCACTTAACTAATATTTTTTATGCCTTATCATCAAAGTTTTTTCTACAAATACATGGGATTATTAAGAAAGTTTCCTTGGTTCTGTGTGAGTATAGGTGTGGGTGTGTTTTCCATTGCATGTTCTATTGAAATACAGAAGACTTGGACATTTTCTAAGAGACAGAAATTCATTGAGGAGCTGTAATTTTGGGAAAAAAATTTTAGTGTGACGTGACTGATATAAATCATTCCAGTGGAAAATTAAAAACATAACAAAATACCTACAGGGGAGCTGGAGTTCTCACATCAGGTTTTAGACCCCAAATACCAAGTCATTTATTTTCCTTTGGAATATAGCATCTGTATGAAAACTACTTAAATCCCTGGTTTTTGCTTTAAAGTTTACATTTTAGATATGTGAATTTAGTAAGATAATAATATTTAAGAAACATATAATGCAGCAGTAATGAACTTTTAAAAAATTAATAGATTTTATTTTATTTTTAAAAATTTTTTAACGTTTTATTTATTTTTGAGACAGGGAGAGACAGAGCATGAATGGGGGAGGGTCAGAGAGAGAGGGAGACACAGAATCTGAAACAGGCTCCAGGTTCTGAGCAGTAAGCACAGAGCCCGACGCGGGGCTCCAACTCACGGGCAGTGAGATCGTGACCTAAGCTGAAGTCGGACGCTTAACCGACTGAGCCACCCAGGCGCCCCAATAGATTTTATTTTTAAGAGAAGTTTTAGGTTTACAGAAAAATTGTGTCGGAAAGTAGAGTTCCCATATATCCCCTCACCTCTGCCCCCACCCCACCCCCATTTGCCTCTATATTATGAACATCTTACATTAGTGTAGCACATTTGTTACAATTGATGAGCCAATATTGATACACTATTATGAACTAAAGCCTATAGTTTACACTGGAGTTCATTCTTTGTGTTGTAGGTTTTGTGGGATTTGACAAATGTAGAATGACACATGTCCACCATTATAGTATCATACACAATACGTCTACTGCCCTAAAAATCCTGTGTTCCAACCTGTTTATTCCTCGCTCCCACTCTCCTAACCCCTGCCAATCAGTCATGTTTTCACTGCGTCCATAGTTTTTCCACAATGGCATATAGCTGGAATTACATAGTATTCAGCCTTTTCAGATGGGCTTCTTTCATTTGGAAATATGCTTTCAAGATTCCTCTGCGTCTTTTCATGGCTTGAGAGTTCCTCCCTTTCTCCCTCCTTTTGGTGTGTGTGTGTGGGTGGGGGCGGGTGGGGGTGTGTGTGGTGGGTTGGAATTTATTTCAAAAAACAGATTTTAGATGATAATTGTATAGTTTAAATTTTAAAGTACAGAAATGTTGAGTTTTTAAAGCTTTTTTTTAAGACTTTGCTTTTTTAGAGCAGTTTTAGGTTTACGATAAAATTGAGAGGAAGGCATAAGAATTTCCTGTGTATGCCCTCCCCGACACATGCATAACTTCTCCCCTTATCAGTATCACTCACCAGAATGTTTGTTGTTTTTTTTTTAAATCAAGGATGGACCTGTGTTGACACACTGTAATCACACAAGGTTCACCATTGACCTTAGGGTTCACTCTTGGTGTTATACATTTTATGGGTTTGGCTCATTTCTTTTTACTGATGAATTGTATTCCACTGTATGGATGTACCACAGTAAGTTTATCCATTCAGTTATTGAAAGACATCTTGGTTGCTTCCAAGTTTTGGCAGTCATGAGATTAATTACTTTTTAAAATATAAATAAAATAAAATAAATAAAATATACTTTTAAAGTATTTATTTTTACATATTTTAAAGTTAACTTAGATAAGAAAATGTGAGCATAAAATATTTTTTAAAAAGATATCTCAATTTTTCAACAGCTTGAAACCTATTTCAGTCTACCCACTACAAAATAAAACTGTTATTTTTTTTAATTTGCAGAAGGTTTACAAGTGTTCCAAAAATTCAAATGATATGGAATTATATGGGCTAAAAGATGTAGGCCTTGCCTGTCTTTCTAATATCATAGTCTTACACATTTTTTCTTATGTGTGTAGAAACATGTGTATATGTTAAAAATACATACGGTATAATCCTGTTATTGTAAAACCCACAACTATATATGCCCATATGGTTACATTTATCTCTTTATCATTAGCAAAGATGGGATCATGATCATGGTATACGTATTGTTCTGCAACTTTTAAACATTTCACAGTATTGTGTATTGTGGATATCTTTTTTTTTTTTTTAAACTGAAGTGTAGTTGACATACACTGTTACATTGGTTTCAGGTGTACATTATAGTGATTTGACAAGTCTATACTTATGCTGTGCTCACCACAAGTGTAGCTACCATCTGTCACCATACAACACTGTTATAATACCATGAATATCTTTTCATGGCAGCAAATGTTCTTTTTAAATCACTGCAGAGTATTCTACTGTATGGATCTATCCTAATTTAATCATTCATCTATTGCTGGGCATTCATATTGTTGCATTTTTTTGCTTTTTAAAAAATGTTTATTTATTTTTGAGAGACATACAGAGAGTGAGTGGGGGAGGGGCATAGAGAGAGAGGGAGACACAGAATCTGAAGCAGGCCCCAGGTTCTGAGCTGTCAGCACACAGCCCGACACGGGGCTCGAACTCACGAACCACAAGATCATGACCTGATGCTGAAGTCGGATGCTTAACTGACTGAGCCACCCAGGTATCCCTGCAGTTTTTTGCTTTTATGAATCTTGTTTGCAGTGAGCATCCATATTTATGTGTGTATATCTTTTTCATTTATTCTACAATTATTTGTTTGGTACCTACTACATAGGTATACCAGGCAGTTCCAGGTGCTGGGATTCAGCCATGAGCCAGAGATGATGCTCAATTTCTTTTGCGGGGAGACCCGTGATAAAGAAACAATAGGTAAACTAGATGTTTTCAGATAGTAGTAAGTGCTGTGAAAGGAGTAGTGGTGGTTTTCCTGCCTCAGATGGGATGGCCAGGGAAGAGGTTTTCATGGAGGTGACATCTGAACTGAGAACTGCATGGTGAAAAGGAGGCTGTCTGTGGATGGAGTCTGGGGGTGTGGTGGGGACAGGGACAAGCAGCTTGGCACCAGGCAGGGCAGTGGGAGCATCTGCCTGGTACAGGCAATAAGGGTACATATGTGTAGGGAACCTGAAAACGAGAAAACCAACTAAAATTGGTTTACTTTTTATTACTGCCCTATGCCAACAATTCTAACCAATAATATACTGCTCTCCGCTGCCCTCCCCACCACAACGCTGACATCGTGTGCTTATCCCTATGTTGTATTTAAAAAAATTCTCTTAATATTTATTTTTGAGAGAGAGGAGAGAGACAAAGACAGCTCGAGCAAGGGAGAGGCAGAGAAAGAGAGGAAGACACAGAATCTGAAGCAGGCTCCAGGCTCTGAGCTGTCAGCACAGAGCCTAATGTGGGGCTTGAACCCTCGAACCGTGAGATCATGACTTGAGCCAAAGTTGGATGTTCAACTGAGCCACCCAGGCTCTCCCCTATACTGTATTTTCTTAAGTGTTAACTCCTAGACATGAGTCAAACAAAGGCTATGTACTTTTTATTTATTTTTATTTTTTTAACGTTTATTCTTGGGGGTGGGGGAGGGAAGAGAAAGTGAGGGAGACACAGAATCTGAAGCAGGCTCCAGGCTCTGAGCTGTCAGCACAGAGCCCAAAGTGGGGCTCAAACTCACTAACCTTGAGATCAGGACCTGAGCCCAAGTCGGATCCTTAACCAACTAAGCTACCCAGGTGCCCCAAGCTACATGCCTTTTAAAATGTAAACTGGTGGTTCAGTTTTAATGATAAAAACCATGAAGTATTTTTCAGATAAATACTGAATAAACTAAGGACTCATGGATGAGGAGATTTTCTTCTATGTACTTTTGTAAGTACATAGTTGTATAGATTTAGGTAATTTAAGTGAATCAAGACAATTATAAAAATTAAGAAATAAATGGAAATGAAATAAAGTCATCTATAAACCCACTCTAAAAAATACAGATATGGTTTTGATTCATAATGGAACTATTTCTCTCTGCTTCTGTTTCTCTTTTGCTGGGGTATTAAAGCCAAGATCCTAGTGATTTTAGAAAATCCTCAAAATCAGGAAATTATAGAGCTGTGAGACTTATTGAAGTTCACCTAATATTTTAACCCTATTAAAGTTCTGTTGGAACAAGCATCTCAGTCAATCATGTGAAGAAGGAGTACCTGCATGGGTGGTGGGACTTAATTGCAGAAAGGGGCCTCAAAAAATAGTTATGAATCAGGCCCCTTATTGGATCAATGCTTTGGGGATAATTTTTAATAGAAATAGTCTGTCATGATGGTTTTTATTCAGCAGATATTACGTGTCTTCCCATTCTCTCTGCTAGGTGCTGGGGGTACAAAGATGGTTAAAGGTTTTGTGACAAGTCCAGTTTAACTGGGGAAGAAGATGGGTGGGCCCTAGGAATGGAGCGCTGGGGTGGGGGAGTGGAGGTGGGGAAACAAGGGGAGGGTGGGGTGGCGCCAGGCGCAAGTGCGCCCCCTCCTGCCTTGTCTGTCTTCCTGCATCTTCTAACGCTCACTGTCCTCTCACTGGCTTTAGTCCCTCCACCACACCATACTCTTCCTCCGTTAGGACTTGTACAGAAGCCGCTCCCTCTGCCTGGCACGGATGCGTATTTTTATCTCCAAGTCTTTCTGATTTTTCTCCCACTCACTCTGTGAAACCCTCTCACTCCACGCTCTGTTTCTTCATGGCACTTATTAGAGCTGTTAGGAACAATTACTTGCTTAGTATCATCCCCCACCTCCACCTGGAGAGAATGCTTTCAGTTGTAAGTGACGGGTAACCTGATCAACAGGTGGCTCAGAGGAGCAGGGGGTTGGTTCTTCGCAGATATAAAGGAGGCTGGAGGGCGGGGTGGGGGATATCATAGTCAGGTGCCTCATTCCTTATCGCTGTCAGGGCTCTGGTCTGAAGGCTTCTCTTGCTCTTTCCCTCACGGGTGTAAAGTGACCGCCCCAGCTTCCATCGTCACCCACGTTGAAGGCTGAAGGAAGGGATGGCTCTGGGTCTATTCTTTTTTGTCTTGGAAGCAAACTTTCCCAGAAGCCTGTGGTACACTTGCGTGTTTGTGCCATTGGCCATCTCTAGCTGTATCAACTTTTTCAGCAACTGGTACGGAAGGTAAATGTTTTGTGTTCTTTTATGAGAAGCTTAGGTGCAGCCACAAGAGAAGACAGAGGAGCTTAGGGGAAACACAAGTTTACTGTATTTACAGGTCCTAGAGACAGAAGGTATGGCCTGCTACCCCGGGGTCACAGGGAAAACACCAGCAGGAGAGAGTAAGGGGAAGGTTAAGCCAGAGCCTGCTATTAGGGTTTCAGAGGGAAAGGCAAGACAGGGCATGGTGAACAGTTTAGGATTGGCTAGTTTGAATAATTCCAGAAGACTTTGAGTTTTAGCTGGCCCTGGGGTGTTTAGGGAAACCAATATTGCCTCCTGGGATGCCTGGGTAGGATAGAGGAGGTGTAGGGGTCTGGATTGGTAAATTTGCATATTAAAGGTGTACTCAAGGCTGACCACACCTACCTCTTGAGAATTGGCTAATCCCCAGGAGCAGCAGTCTCCCCCAACCCCCAGCTAGAAGGTGTTTTAAGATGACAAAACATGATATATAGAAAGTAAAAAATATGATATAGTAAGGGAGAAGGGATAATTGGGACGTGTTGTCCTAATTAAATTCCTCAAGACTCCTTATGGGAAACGATTGTCCTATTCTCCCTTGAACTCCCAATGCCTAGCAGAGTACCTGGCACACAGAATGAAGGTTGGGTGACACCTACGTCAGGAAAAGAAGGTTGAGTAAGGACATTGCAAGAGAAAGGAGTGTTTGGTACAAAGGCACTGAGCTGAAATAGCCTCCTTTGTGCATTTGGGGACAAGTGACTGGAGCATAGGCAGATGACAGGGACTATTAGAAATTGAGGCTAGAAAGGTAGTTTGGAAGGTGCCTGCATGGCTCAGTCAGGCGTTCAACTCTTGGTTTCGGCTCAGGTCATGATCTCGAGGTTCATGAGTTCGAGCCCTGTGTCAGGCTCTGTACTGATGGACCTGCTTGGGATTCACACCCTCCGCCCCGCTCAAGAGTGCTCTCTCCCTCTCTCCATAAATAAAGGAAGAAAAAAGAAAGGAAGGTAGTTCCGGGTCAAACTACGAAAAGCCTTTAGTGTCCGGTTAATTTGTCCGGTCTATATTAGCGCTGGGGAACCACTGAAGAGTCTCAGGTGAGGGACTGGCAGGATTTGTAGATTAGGATATTAAGTGAGTTTGGTAGCCTGGTGTAGGAACTGGTGGAAGAGTGACTAGAGTCAGGGAGGCTAATTAACAATATACTGTGGTTCGTTAGGGTAGAGTAAAAATAACTCGGAATTTGGAGAATGTCATTTTGAAGTCATCTAGAACATGACCCTGGACCTGTAGCATGGTGTGGCAACTTGTTAGAAATGGAAATTCTTGGGCCCCTACTGAATCAGAATCCCTGGGGTGGGTTCAGCAGTCCGTGTTTTAACGAGCTCTTCAGGTGACTCAAAGCACCTGAAGCTTGAGAACCACTACCTAGCTAGGTAGATACTTGAGGTGAAGAGCTTGACCATCTGGTCTGATGCAGCCACAGCTGCATGTTAGAATCACCTGGGCAGCTTTTTGTTTTGTTTTGTTTTTAAGTCAATGAAGTTGGGCCCCACGTCAGAGCAACTCACTAAATCAAAATCTCTGGGGCTGGGAACCAGGCATCAATTTATCTCTGTTGGTCCCAAAGGGTTCCCATGTGCAGCCAGGGCTGAGAACCACCGATTTTGCGTAACCCCTATTGATGAAAAAACTTAGGGCTGGAAGTCATCTTGCTCAAGGTCATACAGCAAGTTCAGGTAAGAGACATTTTTTATTTTTAATTTTTTAACATTTATTTATTTTTGAGAGAGAATAGGAGCAGGGGAGGGTCAGAGAAAGAAGCAGACACAGAATCTGAAACAGGCTCCAGGCTCTGAGCTGTCAGCACAGAGCCCAATGTGAGGCTTGAACTTGGGAACCAGGAAAGCATGACCTGAGCCGAAGTTGGACACTTAACCGACTGAGCCACCCAGGTGTCCCAAGAGGCATTTTTTAAAGCTGTCTTCTCTGTGCTGTGATGAACACTATTCCCACTTTTTAATAACTTGCTTTAAGAGAATGGTTTTTAAATTATAAAATAGTAGAGGGGAAAAATAGGTTACAGACAGGATTAGAAAAAATTATTTTCTCCTTTCAATTAACATTATTTCACACTTGAGAAAGTTACCCTTTTTATAAAGATTTTGTGAAAATATTTTTTCAACATCATTGGAAAGTAGTGTGTGTATATATATATATATATATATATGTAAGATATGGGTAAATAGTGCTTCATCATTTGAGGATCTAAGTAATGAGAACCTGTCTTCAGACTCTAGGTGGAGCTCTTTGGTTTATATGAATCTTGTTCTATTTACAATTTTGACAGTCTTTTTAAAAAAAAATATTTGGATTTTTTTTAAGACATTTAAAAATGTGTACATATTCTCAACACTTCTCAATTTTCTTTTTCTACTTGTTTTAGAGCCATGTTGATAAAAACTCATAAGTCCTTTTACTTCCTTGCTTGACCTAAAAATACAAATCCAGGCCTCAAAGAGTCATTTTCAAATTCATCTTAAATCTGTATTGTTGTCACTTAATGTCTAATGAAGGGGATGTTTCCCATGGTTTTTGTTTCTTACAAGTCTCAATGTTGAAATAGAATTTATATAAGATAGGGTTCCTTTTGCTGCTAGACTTTGTGGAGAGCACAGGTGTTGATATAGTAATTTCTTCAGCCTATTTTTACCTGATTGTGTACAAAGGAGTGTTAACTACCTTTCTGTAACAAAAATGAAATATTTTGCTGTCCCTTCTTTCTCTTCCCTGTCTACTCGCTCACTATTCTCCCTTCTACTGGGAGTACACTTGAAGCAAAATTCCCAGAATAGGTGGCCTGTCATATTTGGACAGTGTAACCCTGTGGCTGTGGTTCCTGGACTGGCAGCATCACCAATGGCATAATCTGGAAATTTGTTGGAAATGCTTATTCTTGGATCCCACTCCAGACCTACTGAACCAGAAACCCTGGGGGTAGAGTGTCCAGGAATCTGTGTTGAGCCACTGGTAAAGACTATTTTGAAAGGATGAAAATCCCATACTCACTGACGTCTGCGTCCAAAAAGTCCTGTGCAATCAGCTATGCTCGTTTAGAGGTTCTCCACTGCTTTTTATTTTTTTAAACATTTATTTATTTTTGAGACAGAACATGAACGGGGGAGTGTCAGAGAGAGGGAGACACAGAATCTGAAACAGGCTCCAGGCTCTGAGCTGTCAGCACAGAGCCTGACACGGGGCTCGAACTCACGGACCACGAGATCATGACCTGAGCCGAAGCCGGACGCTTAACCGACCGAGCCACCCAGGCGACCCACTCCACTGCTTTTTAAATCACCTAGGGATTTTGTTAAAAGATAGAATTCTCATTGAGTAAGTTTGAGGTGGAGCCTATTACTCTGCATATCTAACAAGCTCCCAGCTGATGTGCATTTTTCTTGTCTGTGGATTACATTTTGAGTAGGGAAGATAATGACTAGGGTATTGACTAAAGCCCACAGAGTCATCTATGATTGATCAGGATATACTTCTGATTCAGTACACCTAAAGTCTATGGTTTCCCCTTATCAATCACTGTGAAGAGGCAATTTCTAGAATATAATGATCTCTGGTCTAGTTTAAAGTGACTCATCCTTATTACATGTTACAAGAGGATATTGTTACCCAGAATCCGTCTCTGAGACCCTCTTTTCTAAACAATAGGCACACTTGAAGATTACATTTTTTTTAATAGAGGAAACTACTTCGTTCATGGCATGATGAGGCTAGAGAGAAATTTCTGAAGTTCACTCTTTTCAGACAAAATAAATTCAGCCTAAGAGAAGTGGTTCACACATAATTGGAATCAGTCATTGAGTGCTCTTATATATTGAGCACCTGCCATGTGAAGCTTTGCACTTGGCACTTTAGGAAATTAGGAAAAAAGATAAACTCCTTGATCTTGAGCAGATTACCATCTACCTGAGGAAATAAAACTTATGCCTGTGAAAGTTAATTACCAATATAGGGAATATTCTGTCAAATGGCAAAGAAGTGTGGTAGCCACTCAGAAGACCAAAGGATAGCTATTGGCAGAGGAGGTGGAAACTATGGAGTCTGGGCTCTGGGGGTGGGTAGAATTTGGATATTAAGAGGATGAATGAAAGGAGGGGGCTCCACAAAAGACAAGGTGGCATGGGCCAAACTACAGTGTCCAGGAATGAACCTTAGGTACACATGACAACAGGGGAATAGTTCAGACCGCACAGTGCCCCTAATGCGTTGTTTTGAGTATGGAATACTTGGGTAAGTTCTAAATAACAAGCCAATTTGGGGGCACCTCGGTGGCGTCGGGTAAGTGTCTGACTTTGGAGGTCATGATCTCGCGGTTTGTGGGTTAGAGACCTACATGAGGCTCTGTGCTGACAGCTCGGAACCTGCAGCCTGCTTTGGATTCTATGTCTCCCTCTCTCTCTGCGCCTTCTCTGCTTGTTCTCTGTCTCTCTCTCTCTCTCTCTGTCTCTCTCTCTCTCTCTCTCTCTCTCAAAAATATTAAAAAAAATAAGCCATCTGTAAAAATTACCATATTCTATATGAAACAAACTGTCCTTTTCCTGGTCTCTGTGCCATTCCAGAGCCACAAGCCATCCTATTTCTGCACCCCTACTATTACTATAATTTATAATAAAGCGTTTTTATATTTTTGTGTACACCTCTCATAACTGTCCACTTTGCTCTTGGCTCCATCCAAACATGCCCCAGACAAAACTGCTGTCAAATCTGCTACATCAGAATGTCCACTAAAGGAAAAAAGCAACATGAATGGTGAATTAGGGACTGTAAAAAGTAATGGGATATTACCAAGGGAAGTGTTATTAATAAAACTTGACACATTTTACTAGGATAATATTTAGACAGATGTAGAATCGATGATCTATCTGCAGTTATTTAAAAATATATGATAATCATTGAATTAAAGTAAGAAACTCCATTTAATAAAGAAGAACCGTGAAAATAAACATAAAACCTGTCAGGAAAATATAACATGGATGATAAGACACTAGTACCAGGGAGGATGATTATTATAGATAATACATTAGTTGTAGTCTGACTGTATCTGTAACTATTAGAAATAAAATCTTAAGTGTTGGAATTTTCTGGATAGGTAAGGATGTTAAAGGCAAAACTTGTATTGCACACATTCAATTAAATGGCATATAAAATGGGCAACCAAGGTGTAACATGGGTAAGATGAGCCAAAGCCTTTTTTTTTTTTTTTTTTTTTTTTTTTTTGGCACTAGTTTCCATCCCTTTAAACCTGTTTGGATTTGTAAAGCTTGACTTTGCTGCCTCAAGAGCCAATTAGGAAATGTTGCAGAATTTTATTTACTTTAAACCATTTTAGATACTCTTCTTTCTAAAGTGCTAAAGTGTGTTAATTTATCCCTTATCACCATCCCCCCACCCCCACTTGGGAGTTATTTTGCAGATGTTAGCCTTGCCTGAACGGCTCTAGTCTATCATTTCAGCAATGACTCTTCCAGGGCCAGTGAATGTGTGTAGTGTCATTTGTGCCAATGCCAGATGGCCACTGTGTTCTTGAGTTCTTTAGTTCTTCTATGGTTTTCTTCTTGACTTTGGGTCTTCCTGGCTTGTTTTGTTTTTGTTTTAGTATGTATTTATTTTTGAAAGAGAGCAAGAGTGGGGAGGGGCAGGGAATGGAGAAGGAGAATTAGAAGCAGGTTCCATGCTGTCAGCCCAGAGCCCCATACGGGGCTCGAACTCAAAACCACGAGATCATGACCTGAGCCAAAGTCAAGAGTCAGACCCTTAACCTACTGAGCCACCCAGGCATCCCAGGTCTCCCTGGCTTTTATCACTTTCTGTAAATTTGGGGGCATGGCCATGAGAGCCTTTCCCTTCGCCCCCAGTCTGCCACTTCCATTTCTAATCTATGGGCATCGCTGACCTAAATACACATAAATATACTTTTATGTGACTCTTACATCAGAAAAATTAATAGTCTTCAACCTCTAGGAAGTTGACTTCAGACTAGCTATGATCTACCAGCTGTATCCATGTTACTCTAGACATTTTTGACAAATAGCTCACAGGAAAGCCTCCAAAAATTAATAGTTTTTTTCCCTTAAAAAAAACTACTGCCTTGTGTTTTTATAAGTTAATTTTTTTTAAATAAAATAATAGCTGCCCTTGTTTTAAAAGTCAAAAAGTGCTAAAAATATCAAATAGCAGCTTCCTGTCTTCAAACCATCCCATCTTCTCAGCAACTGTTTTTATTGATTGTGGGCATTCCTTTGAATTTCTAAATAATAAAAACGGTTTGTCTTAAATCATTTTAGGCACTCTGTTGACTTTCTCTTAGGATACATGAAGAGGTAACTCTCCTACTCCTTCCACCCCCCCTTCCCTTCCCTCATGCCCTCAGTGTGGCTGCATCTGACTTGAGGTTAAGCTAATCAACAGTCGGTTTCTATACTCCGAGCTCTCTATGTTCATTCCTAGGTGAGTGTTATATTCTCCAAGAGTATGCTTAGGAGCACTTGGCGTTCGGTGGGGTAGGTGCCCTTGCAGGTGCCTGTGATTTGCCTCGCTTCTCCTTTTCTTTTCAAGCCTGGGAAGGGCTTCAGCTCTCTTCATCCTTCCATGAATCAGCCTCCAGTGAGGAGTTCAGCTCCGGATTTGTCTCCTTTTTAGAATTGAGTGATACTTAATGATATTTGATTGTCATTTATAGATAGTTGAGAAACTTTTACCCCAGAATCCACTTCTATTTTATGTTATTTTTTTAATCTCTATTTTTGAGAGCGTGAGATCGTGCCAGTGAGTGGGGGAGGGGCAGAGAGAGAAAGGGAGACAGAATCCGAAGCAGGCTCCAGGCTCTGAGCTGTTAGCATTGAGCTCGATGCAGGGCTTGAACTCAGGAACTGTAAGATCATGACCTGAGCTGAAGTTGGAGGCTTAACTGACTGAGCCATCCAGGTGCCCCTTAAAAGTTTATCTTAACGGTTATTTTTGAGAGAGAGAGAGAGCATGTAAGCGAGTGGGGGAGGGGCAGAGAGAGAGGGAGACACAGAATCTGAAGCAGCACTTCTATTTTATTAAGAACACTTTTTTTTGAAGTTTATTTTTGAGAGAGAGAGTGAGCAGGGGAGGGATGGGATGGGACGGGACAGGATGGGGGGGGGAGGGGGGTGGGTGGAGAGATTCCCAAGCAGGTGCTCTGCACTGTCAGCAAAGAGCCTTATGCAGGCCTCAAACTCACAAACCATGAAATCATGATCTGAGCCAAAATCAAGAGTCAGATACTCAACCGACTGAGCCACCCAGGTGCCCCAAAGCACTTTTCATCACAGAACAGACCTAATCTCTGTGATGGGTGGAAGCATGTTCACATGTCTAGCTAAATTTTGAAAAATCTTCAGGGCAGGGCTTGTGAGTAGGGATTTGAGAGAGAAAGGTTAGGATTTGGATAAGCTCAAGGACGAGAGGATGTCTATTTTCTTTGTTTTTGGAAAAAGGACAAGAGGATGTCTTTGTCTCTTGACTCTATCTGAAGCCTCTGAACTCATGGAATGGAACATAGTTATGCAGTCAAGGGTGAGAGGAGGGTTCTTGCTCATGGTTAACCTTTTACTGCTCATCTTCCTACAGCTTGTTAAGGGAGTAGAGTTGGGTGCATGAGGCTGAGCTTACTGACTTCAGAGGTTTATGGGCTGATCCCATATTCCCAAGGTTTCCTGCTGGCCTCCATTCATGTCTGCTCTGTCCAGCCTCCAATATGGACCCTTTCAGTGTCACGAAACTACTTAAAAGAACTGTAAAAATAAATATAGGAGTCGAGTTTCCAGTCACTAGTTTCTTCCCCATACTGAAGATAGCAAGTAGAATAGGAAATACTGTACAAGGATGAGTTAATTGTTACCTATTTTCTGAGAGTTGTCATTTTTGATGACTGAATTTACAAAAAATAAGTAACTTTAGCTGCCAGGAATTTTTTTTTTTTGCATAAATTTAGCAGACTGTAGTGGTGTCACTTGTGATTATGTAAGAAATGCAATGTGTTATTGGTTGCTAAATACATTATTACCCGGTTGGAGAGCAATGGTGGCAGTTTCTTTGTCCATGAAGGTCAGTTTTCATGAGTAGAGGGATTACAAACAAAATTAACTGGGGGGCTTAATTTTATTTCATGTAAGAGATTTCTTCACCGCTTAAGTTAATGATTCTAAAAATCTGAACTGGAAAATTTAATAATAGAGTAAGTAGGGCTAAGCTTCTTTGGAAGTTATACTTGTCAATTCTATTTTTGGTTTCTTAGGAAACAAGTTAAAAACAGCTTTTTAAGCTTTAATACATTTCTAATTACATTGCTTCTTTTGAGAAGCTTGTTTTTCTTAAAAGTGCTGAGTTCTTTGTACTAATAGGAATATTGGTTTGAAAAATTCATATTCCCTCTAACCATACCCTATATATGTATGTTTGCAAAGGGATAACACAAAAATCTTCATGTTTTAAGTAAAGCTTTTCACACCGAAGTTGTGTGGTCACGTGCTTTTATTTGTGAATACATTTGTAGCAACTGAAGTGATGGCCTGGGTTAAATTTCTTCTCAAATCCTCAACACACAACAGTGTGTATAACCCATTGTCCGTGAATGGGTGTGGAGACAAAGTTCACTTCCACATACGCATTAGGAACAGTGAGGGTGAGGGAGTGAGGAACTGGGCTGCCATCACCCCTCAGCTCTCTGTCTGTGGTTGCTAGCTCATGGACCTCACACTTTGCAAGGTTGACGTGTTACCTTGACTGATTTCCACTGAGTTGCTCACGTCTTCTCCGGATGCTTTAGAGATGAAAAGTAGAAGGAAAGGTAATTGGGCAGATGAGTTCCTGCCTCTTTTGGGAGTGTGAATGGAGGGAAAGGGTGCTAATTCTTAGCCTGTCTGCCCTTTTGATGGGAAGGTGGTGGTTGGTTGCTAATGACTCTTCAGAGGCTCTCACCAATTGTTACTCTCCTGACCATCTGTAGAGGCATGAGCAGTACATACACTCTTGTATCACCTTCTCCCCATTGGTCATGCACCTGCTCCATTGGCCATCTTCTTGGTCCCCTAATACTGCAAGCTTGGAGGGTCCCATCTCCACACAGCTACCTCCTTGTCATTTAGTTCTTCATTCAGTGTTCCTTTCTCAGTGAGGTTTGTGGGACACCCCATCTAAGTAGGCCTCGTGTCACTCTATGTCACACAGCCTTATTTTCACCTCTTTATCTAAGTGCATTGGATGTTTTTGTGTGTGTGTGTTTTTTTTCCTTCTCTACCTCCTTCCAGAATCTAAGCTCCATGAGAATTTAGCCTGTGTTCTGATTGGTTCAATGGTGTATCCCCATCATCAAGGGAAAGGGTTTAGCAATTTTTTTTTCTGTAAAGGACTAGATAACATGTATCTTAGTCCTCATGAGCTAAATAGTCTCTGTCACAACGACTCAATTCTGTGCTCATAGTTCAAGAGTAGCCATAGATGATGTGTAAACAAATGAATGAAGCTGTGTCCCAATAAAACTTTATTTATGGACACTGAAATCTGAACTTCACATAATTTTTATATGTCATGATTATTAGTCTTTTTTATTAACCTTTATTTTTGGATAGCTTTATGTACTTATTTTTTAATATATGCTCTAATAAAATAGTCCAAATAAGCACTTGGCTTCCCAATATATACATATATGTTTAATTCCAGTATAGTTAACTTATGGTGTTATATTAGTTTCTGGTATATAGTATAGTGATTCAACAATTCTATACATTCCTCAGTGCTCCTCATGTTAAATGTACCCTTGGGGCGCCTGGGTGGCTCAGTCGGTTGAGTGTCCGACTTCGGCTCAGGTCATGATCTCGCAGTCCGTGAGTTCGAGCCCCGCGTCGGGCTCTGGGCTGACAGCTCAGAGCCTGGAGCCTGTTTCAGATTCTGTGTCTCCCTCTCTCTGACCCTCCCCTGCTCGTGCTCTGTCTCTCTCTGTCTCAGGAATAAATAGTTAAAAAAAAATTAAAAAAAAAAATGTACCCTTAATCCCCTTCACCTATTTCACCCACCTCCCCACCTACTTCCCCTCTGGTAACCATTAGTTTGTTCTCTGTAGTTAAGAGTCTATTTTTTTGGTTTGTCTTTTATTCTTCATTGATTTGTTTGGCTTTTTAAAAAAAATTAAAAATTTTTTTTTTAACATTTATTTTTGAGAGACAGAGCATGAGCAGGGGAGGGGCAGAGAGAGAGAAGTAGACACAGAATCTGAAGCAGGCTGCAGGCTCTGAGCAAGCTGTCAGCACAGAGCCTGATGTGGGGCTCGAACCCACAAACCGTGAGATCATGACCTGAGCGGAAGTTGGATGCTCAACCGACTGAGCCACCCAGGTGCTCCGGCTTTTTTAAAATTAAAAAAAAAAAATGTTTATTTATTTATTTTGAGAAGAGAACGAGCAGGGGAGGAGCAGAGGGAGAAGGAGAGAGAGAGAGAGAGAGAGAGAGAGAGAGAGAGAGAGAGAGAGAGAGATCCAAGCAGGCTCTGCACTGTCAGCACAGAGTGTGATGTGGGGCAAAAACCTACCAACTGTGAGACCATGACCTTAGCCAAAATTGAGTCAGACTTTTAACCACTGAGCCCCTCAGGTGCCCCCTTTTGTTTATGGTTTCTTAAATTTCACATATGTGTGAAATCACATGGTACGTGTCTTTTTCTGACTTACTTCACTTAGCATTAGATCCATCCATATTGTTGCAAATGGCAAGATTTCCTTCTCTTTTATTATGTCTGAGTAATATTCCATTATATATTTCACATCTTTATCATTCATCTATCGATGGGCACTTGGGCTGCTTCTATAAGTTGGGTGTTACACATCATGCTGCAGTCCTAATCTTGTTAATTCATAAAAACCATGCTTGATTGTGAGTTATATACACAAGGATGGCAGGTCAGGTTTTGCCCTCAGGCTAGTTTCCTGACCTCTGATGAAGAACATTGATGAGCCAACACTTACTACAAGTTTATTATAATAAATGAATTAATAAAGTAAAATGAAAGGGAGGAAGTTTTGAATGAAGAAATCCATGTATTTACTCTAAACAATAGAATGAAGTATTCTTGTAAATCAATTCTGAATAAACTGATTGTTCTGGAAGGATAAGAATACTATCCGCTCTTTCAATGTCCTCTGGATTTGGCCTGCCTAGCAATAATACTTGTAGCAAATTGAGTCTCAGTCAATTTAGACATACCTGACTCTTACTTTTTTTTGGTGAATAATGACAGCTATCGGAGGAGTGGTATGGTTAGCTACTCTCACAAACTTGCTACCAGTAATAGTAACAGCAGTTTTCAGGCAAAATTGAAGCACATACACAGGTTTTTATTAGGCATTCATTAGCAAGTAGTCCAAAGGAGTTCATTCCAAGTGTCTATAAATCCAGTGCTCTGTTTTTGTTAAGTGCTTTGACTTTACTGTATACACAAAATTTATTAAAGACAGATACTACGTTCTCGGGGCAAAAAAGACGGTGCAGTCACACTCCTCTGAAACCAGTAGTTCATATGGGACCAGTTACAGAATCAAACCCCTCATGTCATCCCTAGTAGTACAAGTTAAAAGTCCTTGTGTTTTTATACTATATTTGGACAAAGATTGGGGAGTGTTTCTAAGGCATTTGAGCTAATCCACGTGTTGTGAATGCCTTTAATTCCACCAGTGGTAATTCATTTTGAACATTTGTCATGCCAATTAACAAGTCACTAATTGACTAATAAAAATGTGTTCTTGATAAAATAGCAGCTAGTTAGCAAAGTGTCATATAGTGATCTGAATGGCAGAGGGATTTGTAGAAGCTGATTGGGGAATGTTGTCTTTTTTATAACATTTATGTCTTGCTAATGTATGCTTAATAAAAACCTGTATGTGTGCCTGAATTTTGCCTGAAAACTGTTTGTATTACTGGTAGCAAGTTTGTGACAGTAGCTAACTATATCACCCCTCCAATAGCTGTCATTATTCACCAAAAAGAATAAATTGACTGGTCTGGACTGTGATGCTTGATAGCAAGTTACCTGACCATCCTCAGCATTTAAAGTTGAACTAACTGGAATCTACTTACTCTCACATGGATTATATGAGGTGATAATAGACTTTGTAACAATCGCCTATGACCTCAGTCCTTACACCATTCAATGGAATGTGTAGCCAAGGGCAGCAACCTTCTTTCACATACATCTGCATCCCAGTAAGAATTACAAGGGAAGAGAAATACCTGTTCTAAGCTTTGTAGGCATATGCAGATGACCAAACAACACCAGCAGGTCTCCAGTGTTGCCAGCCCTGGGAGCTTCACCTTTTCTATTGGTTTCTTTCATCCTTGCCCAGTCCTTTGGCTTGGTCACCCCGTTTGAGGGTGCCTTCTCTTCCCTGGAAGGACAATGACTGATGAGCGGAAAGCATTTCCCACTTCTTAAATATTTTTCTACAACATGATTTTCATTGGCTATGAAAATTCTGTCATGTAGACTTAGCAGTGTTTCTTTAACTAGTTCCCTATTGTTGGAGTGTATATACATTTTTATAGTGATTTTTATCATGATACATCAAAGCGTTTATGGTGCCATGAAAAACTCCCAATAAACATCTTTTCAAATGTTTGCTATATTATGGTTAGAGCTTATAGCTTGAGTTGTTTATCACATAGTGACAAGAGATTTACTCTAATTCATCTCATTTTATGTAGTGTTTACAATGACAAATACTAGTGACAAAAGAAGTGTATTTTCAAGATGTTTGACTGACTGTACTCTGTAGCTCCCACAGAATAAAGCAAGGCTGTGGCCCAACCTACAACTTCAAAGTCCTTAGCTATGGGCTCTTAAAACAGTTGAACTGATGGATGGAATCGACACTTGTTCTTGACTGTGATGTTCTTTTCTGTTTTCTGGGCCAAGCTTTGTTTGGATACTAGATAATGGAGCAAGTGATCTTTTTATATTCCTTGTGTGTTGATAATTCTAGAAAAAATACAAAGCATTTAGTGGAAAGGATTTGAAAGAATAGAATTTGATCATGTAGCTTGTGTATGAATAACACCATATTTGAAAACAGTGAGAGAGGAATCACGGACTATGGGACAAAGTAACCATGTGCTCTTAAATTCTAGCTCTCTACCTCACTAGGTGACTTTCTGTAAGTTCTCTCTACTTAGGTTAACCTTTCTCTAGTTTCACAAAAATCACTTGAGTGCATTCATTCATTGACTCATTTATTCATTGCATTCAGTAAATACTGAGCACCTAGTATGTTGTAGGCACCATGATTTAGTTGTGAACAAGCTGGGTAAATTATCTGCTCACATACTCTGACATCAAGGGAGTTGGGTAATTAGGATGTAAGCAAGTAAGATAATCATAAATAGTGACAAGAAGGAGATACATAGGATGATGGAGGGTAAATGAGGCAAAGCACTTTAGATTGGATGGTCAGGGACCAATCCAAACTCATTTTTCATAGAAGCTAGCACCCAAGAGTGGAATGAGGGAATCAAATGAAGACCTGGCTTCAGGACCTTCTGCAAATCCCTTAATTCCTCAGAACACCTGGACAGCCTGAGGATAATGATGCCTACTGCTTAAAGTAGTTGAAGAGTTAGAGAAATTTCCTCACATGGTGAGCACCATTTTCTGTCAGGCAACAAATATTCCTTGTTAAACTCTTTAAGTTATATGTAATTTGAATTTAGTAACACCCATTTTCCAATGGTCTAACTTTAGAAAACTGTTCTATACATCTTTGAATCACTTAAATTCATCACAAATTTGCTGAGCACTTTTGTGCACCACTCCATGGTGATATATAATGGCAAATGAAACAGACACCATCTCTGTCTTGTCCAAGATCACTTGATGACCTCATTTGTCTGTGACTGACAAAGCAGTTTCTCACCACTGATTGTCCCGACTACTAGTGACAGCGTTTCACCCATTGGTAGGCACATTTTACATTAGAATTTGTTGTGGTTGTGAAATCAAATAAACATGTACACAAACTGCATAAAACATAGGCCATAAATCTTAAAATCTGGTGAGTCTTCTCACCAAATGCTTATTTATGTGCCAATCATAAACTTCTGTTCCTCCACTAAAAATAACAAAGGAAATAGAAAAATAGAAGGTAACACTTGTGCCCACCATTTGGTGCCTGGACAGCCTTGCTTCTGGATGGTCTCAGGCTTGGAGGAGTGGAACAGGTTCAGTCATGCAAAGTCCTACAACTGGCAGGGACTCTTAATTTTGAGCAGTTAATTTATCCAGTTCGGAATTGTGGTTTTTTTGTTTTGGCTTGTTTGTATAGAGTGGTGATGTCCACATTGGTGCAGACCCAGATTCCCAGAACTTGCCAGGCAGAACTGGCCATATAGCTCTGGAAGGACATCATATGAAAAGGACAAAGAATATTTTAAGCCAACGTCAGAATGGCATTTTAATGATGAAATACTAAAGGCAAATCCAAATCAAGGTATGAATAAGATAGGGATATCTGCTATCCACCACCATTGAATCCTGATTTGAGAGTTTAAGGTAAAACAATAGAAGGAAAATAAGTAACAAATTTGTGAAGCAGGAGACAGGATTATCACTATTTTATATCCTTGTTTGCCTAGAAAATCCACAAAAACCAGTAGAAAAACAATTGGAATTAATATGAGTTCATTAAGAAGGAAATGCAAAATGTATTTGTAAAATTAAGTATCTACCTCAGGTTCTAATGTGGGGGACTTAATTTTGTTTACTGCCAGCATTTTTTCTTGAAAGGATCACTTTTATCCACTCCATGTAATCCTGCCAACTCCCAGATACAGGGGAGGGTATGAGATGTTGCTGGTCTTGTCATGGCACCACATTCTTTGGGTTCCATGATAGACCTGGGGGAGGAGCATATGATCCCAACAGGATTAATAAGAAATGCTGAAAGAGCCCACCTTCTGCTAGGACTACAGAGTCAGGAGGTGACAGGATTGTCAAGGCCATCTTACCCTGATATCATTTGATCCCTGACCCAGCCATGAATAGGCCACATAAAACTTCAGACCATGCCCTCCCCTAATTGTTGCTAGACTGTGGGTGAGAGGGAAAATGGAGGCTCATAAACCAAAGGTTTATATGTTGAATTTTAAATTTAGCTGTTAAATAAAATGTTTTACCTCCCTACCTTGATAAACCTTCCAGTAGAACAAAATTAAAAACATGAGTCAAAATTGTAAACTATGCTGTCTACATGACTATGAGTTAGCAAAATATAAAAATAATGGGGTGCCTGAGTGGCACAGTCCATTAACCCTCTGACTCTTGATCTCGGCTCATGATCTCATGGTGTGGGAGTTAAAGCCCTGCATCAGGCTCTGTGTTGATGGTGCAGAACCTACTTGGAATTCTGTCTCTCCTTCTCTCTGCCCTTCCCCTGCTTGTGCACACCCGCATGATCTCTCTCTCTCTCAAAATAAGTAAACATAAAATGTATATATATAAATGATTCTGTTAAATTATTATCTTGCAAACCTGGGTGTTGTGATCATGGGTCAGAATTTTAGGATAAGTACTAATGTAAAATAATATATAACTCATAATTTATTCTACAAAGTAGATTTCCCTTGTTTATGTTTCATAATGTTATGATCAAGAATTTCACTTAATTTTTGTTCGAGTCATAGTACTGATGTAAAATATTTAAAAATGTAGGGCTACCTGGGTGGCTTAGTTGGTTAAGGCATCTGACTTCAGGTCAGGATCTCCAGGTTTGTAGTTTCAAGCCCTGCTTTGGGCTCTGTGCTGATGGCTCAGAGCCTGGAGCCTGCTTCGGATTCTTTGTCTCTCTCTCTCTGCCCCTCCCCTGCTTGTGCTCTGTCTCTCTCTCAAAAGTAAATAAACATTAAAAAGAATGTTTTTTAATATTTAAAAATGTAATTATATTTCAGATGTATCCAATTTGAATATTTCATCAAATATGTAAATTAAAGCAATTGCAAACATTTGAAAGATTACATCTTCAAATATATTTTCTAAAAACGTTATTTATGCTTTAAAATAGTTAGAATCATGTTAATATTCAAAGATGCACAACAAATTATAATTAACAAATATCTAAAAATTAAGTCATTTAAATCAAGATTTAACATTTAATCATGTGAAAATTTAACCTTATTATAATTTAATCTTAGGTTTTCATGAAAATAAAACTATTCTTAATTAGGAGCAGGGTCTGTCTCAAAAGTCACAGTTGAGGAATATTTAGTAAAAGTTGATTTTTTTTTTTTTAATTTTGAGGACATAGGGCAAGAACTGTGGAGAAAGCTTTTCCAGGGACCTGAATAGTGTTAGTCATAAGAGTGGATTTTCAGCGTTGTGGGTTACATTTGTCACCTCTAAGTGTCACTTCCTGAGTAACACAGGCACTCATGCATTGTTTAATAAGTGTATTTGTGTCTTTTTTGGGGGGGGGGTGCTGTTGAGTGTGAGGCCAGGGCAGGCGCTCTTTTGCTGGGTCTGAGGGCAGTAATCCCGGGATTTGGCAAGTATATAAACCAGTGAACTTTGATACAGCTCGGCAGAAGATATAACATAATGTAAGATCCCATTCATGATAGAACACTAAATAAAAATTTAGGTAGACTCAGGAAGTCATATATATACATATACATGTATAGTATGTATATGAAGAAAATTACAAGTCCTTACTAAAATACATGTTACAAAAGCAAAATACTTGAATAAATGGGGTGCTGTTTGGATAGCAAATGTCTTTGGATAAAAGTCTCAAAATTATAAATTATCAGTTCGTTTAAAAGTAATGCATTTAGGGGTGCCTGGGTGGCTCAGTCAGTTAAGCATCCAACTTCAGCTTGGATCATGATCTTATAGTCCGTGAGTTCGAGCCCCACAACAGGGTCTGTGCTGACAGCTCAGAGCCTGAAGCCTGCTTCACATTCTCTGTCTCCTTCTCTCTCTGCCCCTCCTCTGTGCATGCTCTCTCTCTCTCCCAAAAATAGAGTAAAAACATAAAGTTTTTAAATTAACGCATTTAAAGCAATTTATTATTTATTTTTTTATTTTAGAGAGAGCATGAGTGGGAGACGGGGGCTGAGGGAGAGGGAGAATCTTAAGCAGGCTCCACACTGCCTGACATGGGGCTCAAACCCATGACCCTGGGATCATGACCTGAGCCGAAATTAAGAGTTGGATGCTTAACCGACTGAGCCACCCAGGTGCCCTACCCCTAAGGCAATTCTAATTGTAGTGTGGGTGCCCCTTATTAATCTAAGGAAATAATTTTAATCCTGTTTTTCTTAGTTGTGATTGATTAAAAAACAGAAACAAACAAAAACAACCCAAGAAACAATGGGTTGATGACAGGATTCAGGTGATGGCACACCAAAAACTGTTTCCTGGTACCTCCTGGTCTTCAGCTAGCTGTGACTGAGGATGCAGTGGTCCGGGTTGCTTTTGACAGCCATCCTACATCCACAAGGAAACAGAGCTGAAGATGAACGTGACATCATGGGGAGAGAGCTGGAGACTGAGAGATGGAGACACTGGGTTATTAATGACATTAATGGGCCATTGTTTCAAGCACCACTGGAATTTGATCTGCTTTTTGATTCAGTTATGAAAGCCAATCAATTCCTTGTTTTAGCCTCTTTGAATTGGGCTTTCAGTGTTTTCATTACCAGGGCATCTTAACCAATACAGTAATCATCATCTCCCATGGATGCTTTTTAAATGAAATGACAAAATGGCTTTAAAACTCATCTGGAGGAATGAAAAATTTTAAATCCCGTAGTAGTCTTAGCAGTGTAATACTAATCCAAATATATTAGGTCAGTGAAGTAGAAGTGCACTTACTAATATGTGCACTTCCTAAATATGATGAAGATTGATTATTTAATAAACAATGCTGAGGCCATTGATAACTATTTAGAAAAACATTAGCTTCCTTCCTTCTAACAGGTAAATCCTATCTAGATTGAGTTGAATGTAGAAGATGAAAACATTAAAAAACTACCAAATGTCTACATTGGAGTTAGTGAGGGCCTTATAAACTGAGAGGCAAATAAAATATAAAGGATATGCAGGGTAGACTTCAAATATTTAGAACTTTGTATGCCAAGGGACACCATAAACAAAATTTATGGTCAAAAAGTAAAATGTTAAAATAGAATTGAATATATATGAATATATGTTGTAAGTAAAAGATAATATTAAGTATTTGAATAAAACACCTGAAAAAATCGCAATAGAAAAAAATGGCCAGGTAGTTCACAAAAATTATTGATCAGCAAATATGTGCAAAAGGTGAATTGTCCCTAGTAGTTATAGAAATTCAGTTTTAGAGAACTTCTTCCAACCATCAGATTGGTAAAGATCAAAAGGAATACTAGCACAATATCTGAATGAGTGTGTGTACATCTATACATCAATAGAGAGTGGCCAGCTTATTGGGAAAGAACTTTTTGACAGTATAAGGAGGAAGGACATACTTCCATAGGGTTTTTCCTTATTCTGAAAGTATGTCCTTCCTCGTATGGTGTCAAAATATACTTTCTTGAATTAAACGCTTTAGATAGTAGGTGATAATTTAAATATTTTCCCAGTATCCTTATTTTTATTCTATTTAATAAAATATTCCTATTATCCCTATTTTTAATTTTTTGAACATTTGAAAGGTGAAAAGTAGTCAACAGAATGGTGCTTTTCAAAATTAAAACAAAAAACAAAACTGGTCTGTAAAATCCAGAGTTCTGAGCACTGCTCAAAATACAAATGCAGATAACATTTAAGGTTATAGATGTAAGGTTCTGACTCCAACAAAAACCTGGAAAGTTGCGTTATGAGTAAAGAGATGTTGGTGCCACTTAGTTGTGTTTTGCCTCTTAAAAAAAATGAAAGATTAGACTATTTTTAAAATAGAAGAAGAAAGCTGGGTTTCAATTAGTACTTACTTTGAAGAATGTTTGAAAAATAAAACAGTTGTAACTTAATTTTTTTAATGTTTATTTTTGAGAGAAAGAGACAGAATGTGAGTGGGGAAGGGTCAAAAAGAGAGGACACACAGAATCTGAAGCAGGCTCCATCCAGGCTCTGAGCTGTCAGCACAGATCCTGATGCGAGGCTCAAGCTCAGGAACTGTGAGATCATGACCTGAGTCAAAGTCAGACATTTAACCCATCGAGCCACCCAGATGTAACTTAAACATCACAACAGAACAGATCAAAGCCTTTCCCATAATCAACATTTGGTTGCCAGAGAAGGACTTGGTTTAAATTGTTTTAAGACTTAATGAGGTCCTTGCTGTCCTTTAAAAAGGAGGAGGAACGGTCTATATTCCTTGTTTATGAAGGTGCACTTTTAAGCTTTATTGTAGCAACATAGAAGGTAATAGCAATATAGAAATAAAAGGTACCATTTGCTGAATGCTTATGTATCTGTTAAATGAATATACTTATCTTAATTTTTACATTAGCTCTTTAAATGGTAATTATCAAACTTTAACTGTTAAGGAAAGGGCAATTTAGGGAAGGTGAAGGAACTTGTTCAACTTGATGCCATTTATAGATGGTAGGACTGGGAAGAGTCTCCAGGGGGCCTCCACTCTGAGTTTGCTGTGCACTTAGTTCCTGAAACCTGCACACTCACAATGAGTGCTCAAAGAGAAAATGTATGCAATAAATCAAAATTTGTTTTCTGTTTGTTTCCTGGAAGGTGTGTTCTTGTATTACTCAAAAGGCCAATTTTTCACTTAATGATAATTATGTGAACTTCTACCAGTAAAAATTAACCTCATATATTTTAGCCTATAATATAGGCTGGAATGTAGCCTGGAATGATCAACAACTATTATTACATAAACAGCACATCCTGGTGGAACAATGGCAGCAATTTGTGTGTTTTGTAATTGGGTTGTTGTCTTTCTATCTGCAAGTGATAAATAGTAATGGATTAGAAAATAGCTGACCTTATGAATTTGGAGAAAATAGAAATATTTCCATTTAACACTTGCTTAAAAATTAGAGTAAAACATTACTTTCTTTTGCTGTTATTTGTACTGTGTCCAAAAAGATTAAAAACCAGAGTTTTAAATATACATGATATATGAAACCACAAGACTGATTACCTTTCACCCCATAGGCATTTTCTTTTGAGCATGGTGTATAATGGGTTTTGGTCAATTCTATAGGAAGTAAGACATCAATAATTAAGGATGGAAAAAAATTAACTGTACATTTTTATTGAGTTAAATCTTTTGTTCAACCCAGACTCTTCATCCATGAGGCATTCGATTCAAATCTTAAATGCATTGATTTTTTTCTCTTATCAGGAAGTCCATATTACTATAATAATATATAAAGATAGAGTTCATATCCTATGTATAGAGAGTACTATCAATGCCAATGCCTCTAATTTTCCATAGCGTTTAATTTCGTTGTTTTCTTTCCTATAGTCTATTTATAAGCTAACATTTTTTCTTTTCCTGTTGCTCTGTAATTTACAATCGATTTTGTTGTGTGATGTTTGTTTGATATTTCTAACTAGATATGAAAATATTTAGGTTAGAAATGATTTATCTTCTGTAAGCCTTTATATCGTATTAAAATGCCATCCACATAGTGGGTGCTCACTCAACTGTGGTATTACTTAAACTGTTAATATTCTGAGTTAGTAACACTAGTGAAAACTCTAGGAGCTATTTTAGGAAGTTGTACTTTCTTTTTTGGGGGGAGGTTTATTTATTTTGAGAGCGAGAGAGTGTGCAAGATCACGCATGCATGGGAGGAGGGGCAGAGAAGGAGAGGGAAAGAGAGAGGGAACATGAGTCAGGGAGGGGCAGAGAGAGGGAGAGAGACAATCCCAAGCAGGCTGCATGCTACCAGGATGCCAGATGCAGGGCTTGATCCCATGAATTGCGAGATCATGACCTGAGTAGAAATCAAGAGTCAGATTCTTAACCAACTGAGCCACCCAGGTATCCCAGGAAGTTGTGTTCACTGATAATTAATATGCAAGTAGAAGCAGAAAAAGAATCATATGCATTCTGCTTGTTTGGGGGACCTCCCCAAACTAGGTCTGAATAGAGACCTTAAAATTCTGGCTAAATTGTATCACTGTTTTCTTCTTAGTTAAATTTTCAGTAGCAGATTTTGATCTTCACTGAACATTGTATGCAGCTGTCTACAGGTTGATGATTCTCTTCTGGTAGTCTTATTAGCTTCTTTGAGAATATTGTTGTTGATTCCTGAAGTGCTTCCAACATGGACGGCTATGCACACCACGGACAGATTCAGTCACCCTCTTGTACCACAGCAGACCTTCTCAGGTGCTTAGACTTCTTTGTTTGGCATGATAATTAACTGAGAGATGATATTTCAAATATAGCTTCTTTGACATTCAGTCATCTTTCGTGACTATGGTTTGTAGGTTTAATCTCTTGAGTAAGTGTTAGGAATAGGCTTAGCTACCTGTCACAGAAAACCCATGTAAAAAAGAGGTGGTTTTTTTTTGTTTTTTGTTTTGTTTTTTTTCTCCTTGGGTAAGAAAAGTCCAGAGACAAGCAATTCAAGACTGACTTGGCAGTTCCTTAATCATAAGGATCATAGACTCCATCCTCCAGGGTTCCTCACATTTGCAGGATGGCCCCCACAGCTCAGCTCTAACATCCACAGCCCAGACAGCAAGAAGGAAGAAGGAGCAAAGGCAAAAAGGCATGCTGCCTGGCTTAAAAGCATTTTGGAGAGAGCCTCTTTCAGTGACATAGTCACAAAAAAGGATGGTGAATAAATTGTTTGAGCTGGGCATATTGGCATGTCAATTAAAATTGGGGTTCTCTTACTAAGGAAGAAAGGCTAAATGTGTATTATATGGGTATCTAGAAATTTCTGCCACTCCTTGATATTTAACCCACTTTATTGTTAAGATGTATCCTTTCTTCCCAAGTGAGCCATGGAGGTATGTTTCATTAGGTTTTCTTTATGTGGTCAACATAGACATTATGTTAACACTTAATTTTATTCTTGTGATAGGATTATTTAAAAAAATTTTTTTAGAGGTTTGATGAATTACATTAAATATTTAAGAGGTTCCTATTGTAATCAGGATATTGTGCTAGACAGTGTTTCTCAACCTTGGCACTGTTGACATTTTGGCCAGATAATTCTTTATTGTGAGGGGGCTGTCATGTGCTATAAGATGTTAAGCAGCATCCCTGGCCTCTATCCACTAGATGCCAGTAACAGCTCCTACTTGTGACAATCACAACTGTCTCCACACATTGCCACATGTCCCCGGGAGGGCAAAATTGTCCCCATCAAGAAACACTGTGCTGTAAGATAGCCTCACATTTATTTAAAATTACCTGTTTGGTTTCCTGTAAAAACATGCCATTGTACATTTTACTTTGTCACTAGCTGTTTTGCTATGAACAAAGTAGAATTGGTTGAATTTTTACTGTGTGCCAGGCACTGTGATAAGAGTACTACATTTATCACTGGATGTAAAGTCCTCTTAACAGCACTGCATTAAAGTATTAATGATGTTAGGTAGTATTACCCCCACATTACAGATGAGGATAATGAGGCTTGGAGGTTATTTTAGCTTTGATTGCCCTGCAGAGCCTAAGACCTGGCTTGGGTGTGACTGATTTATTTGGGAGGCAATCCCAGGAAGCAGTGACAGAGAAGGGAGAGTGAAACAGAAGAAAAAACAGCTGATAAGCAATTGATGTTGAGCTGGGATCCGGTTACCCCTGGGCCACCAGGGGCACTTTACCTCTCAGGACCCTGGGGGAGCTAGGAAGAATGCATCTCAGAATTATTTTCTTATCCTGTTCACTAGGTTGGGAAGAGACTGAGAGACTTCTCTACTGACTCTCCCATTGGTTACCCCCAGGGGCATTAACCTGTCTTCCTTTCACTGATAAAAGTGGTGACTGACATTTACCAAGATCCAGCCACTGTTGGAGGAGGAGTCTGTTAGTTTTCTATCAATATGTAACAGCTTTCTACAAATTTAGTGGTTTAAAACAACACCCAGCTCACAGTCGTGGAGGTCACATGTCTGACATGGCATTGCTGGGTTCTCTGGTCAAGGTATCACCAAGCTGGAAACCAGGTTCCTGTCACTCTTCACGCACCGTGGAAAAATCTGCCTCCAAGTGCTTTCAGGTTTTGGGCAGAATCTAGTTTCTTGTGGTTATAGGACTGAGATCCTCACTTTTTTGCTGGCATTTTTCTGGGGGTCGCTTTCAGCTCTTAGGAGTGATATGATCCACTCCACCTTTTAAAAAAATTTTAATTCCAATGTAGTTAGCATACAATGTTATATTAGTTTCAGGTGTACAATACAGTGATTGAACAGTTCCACACATCACCCAATACTCCTCATAAGTACACTCCTTAATCCCCATCACCTATTTCACCCATCCCCCCATTCCTCTCCTCTGGTAGCCCTCAGTTTGTTGTCTGTAGTTAAGAGGTTGTTTTTTGGTTTGTGTGTGTGTCTCTTTTTTTCTTTGCTTGTTTTTGTTTTTTAAATTTCACGTGTGAGTGGAATCATATGATCCACTCCATCTTTAAGCCAGCAACTATGCATTAAATCTTTTTCATGCTTCAAATCTTTGATTTCCTCTTCTGCTGCTTAGAGAAAACAACTTGTTGGTTATTAGTATATTCACAAAATTCTGCAAGCATCATGACTATCTAATTCCAGAATATTTTCATCAGCCGCAAAAGAAACCTATTAGTGGTCACTCTGCCTTCCCCTGTACACTCAAATGCTGGCAACCACTAACCTATGCTCTGTCCCTATGGTTTGCCTATTCTGAACATTACTGCAAATAGTATCCTACAATATGAGCCAATATGGTGTCTGGTTTCTTTCTGGATTCATCCATGTTGCAGCATGAATCAATACTTCATTCCTTTTTATGGCTGAGTAATATTCATTGTGTGGCTTTACCATTTTTTATTCATTCACATTTGGGTTGTTTCTACTTTAGGCTATTATGAATAATGGTGCAATAAACATTCGTGTGCATGGTTTTGTGTGGACTTAAGTTTTTAGTTTTCTTGAGTGTATTCCTAGGATTGGAACTGCTAACTTGGTAACCCTATGTTTTAACATTTTGAGGAGCTGCTGAACTGTTTCCCAAAGTGGCTGCACCATTTAACAAAGCAATGTATGAGAGTTCTGATTTCTTCACATCTTCAAAAACACTTGTTCTTGTTTTTTTTTTTTTTTTTTTTTTAATAGGTGTCCTAGTGGGTATGAACTGGTATGTCATTGTGGTTTTGATTTTCATTTCCCTGCTGGCTAATTATGTTAACATTTTTCATGTATTAGCCACTTGTACAACGACTTTGAGGAAATGCCTAGCCACATTTTTTGCCCATTTAAAAAAATGAGGTTATTTGTCTTTTTGTTAAGTTGTAAGAATTTTTATATATGGTATTCTAGATATTAGACCCCTATCAGATACAGAGTTTGCAAAAATATTTTCTCTTTCCGTGGGCTCCTTTGATTTTCTTGATAGTGTGCTCTGAAACAGTAATTTTTAATTTGATAATGTCTTTCTTTCTTTGCTTGTGCTTCTGGTGTTACATATGTGAAACCTTGGTTATTCCAAAATCGGGAAGATTTACACCAAGTTTTTTCTTCTAAGAGTTTTGAATATATATTTTAAATATTTTATTTTTTATTTTTTAAGTAAACTCTGCCCTCAATATGGGGCAACCATGAGATCAAGTGTCACATTCTTCTACCGACTGAGACAACCAAGAGCTTCCAGTTTTATATTTTAATCTCTTCTATTTAATCCTTTTATTCATTTTGAGTTAATTTTTACATAGGGTATAAAGTTAGGGATTCAGCTTAATTCTTTGAGTATTCTAGGTATTCTAGGTATTCAGTTTTACCTTAATTCTAGGTATTCAGTTTTCTCAGCATCATTTGTTAGACTATTGAAGTTGGAAAGTGTGAGTCATCCAACTTAAGTCTTTTCAAGGTTTTTATTTTTATTATTATTGTTATTATCATTATTATTATTTTGGCTCTTCATAGTCCCTGGAAATTCATTGTGAATTTTAGGATCAGTTTGCCCATTTATGCAAAAAGAAGCTGGAATTTTAATAGGGATTTTTAAAAAATTTTTTTTTCAATATATGAAATTTATTGTTAACATGGTTTCCATACAACACCCAGTGCTCATCCCAAAAGGTGCCCTCCCCAATACCCATTACCCACCCTCCCCTCCCTCCCACCCCCCATCAACCCTCAGTTTGTTCTCAGCTTTTAAGAGTCTCTCATGCTTTGTCTCTCTCCCACTCTAACTTCTTTTTTTTTTTTTTCCTTCCCCTCCCCCATGGGTTTCTGTCAAGTTTCTCAGGATCCACATAAGAGTGAAAACATATGGTATCTGTCTTTCTCTGTATGGCTTGTTTCACTTAGCATCACACTCTCCAGTTCCATCCACGTTGCTACAAAGGGCCATATTTCGTTCTTTCTCATTGCCCTGTAGTACTCCATTGTGTATATAAACCACAATTTCTTTATTCATCAGTTGATGGACACTTAAGCTCTTTCCATAATTTGGCTATTGTTGAGAGTCCTGCTGTAAACATTGGGGTACAAGAGCCCCTATGCATCAGTACTCCTGTATCCCTTGGATAAATTCCTAGCAGTGCTATTGTTGGGTCATAGGGTAGGTCTATTTTTAATATTTTGAGGAACCTCCACACTGTTTCCCAGAGTGGCTGCACCAGTTTGCATTCCCACCAACAGTGCAAGAGGGTTCCCGTTTCTCCACATCCTCTCCAGCATCTATAGTCTACTGATTTGTTCATTTTGGCCACTCTGACTGGCGTGAGGTGGTATCTGAGTGTGGTTTTGATTTGTATTTCCCTGATGAGGACCGACGTTGAGCATCTTTTCATGTGCCTGTTGGCCATCCGGATGTCTTCTTTAGAGAAGTGTCTATTCATGTTTTCTGCCCATTTCTTGACTGGGTTATTTGTTTTTCGGGTGTGGAGTTTGGTAAGCTCTTTATAGATTTTGGATACTAGCCCTTTGTCCGATATGTCATTTGCAAATATCTTTTCCCATTCCGTTGGTTGCCTTTTAGTTTTGTTGGTTGTTTCCTTTGCTGTGCAGAAGCTTTTTATCTTCATAAGGTCCCAGTAATTCATTTTTGCTTTTAATTCCCTTGCCTTTGGGGATGTGTTGAGTAAGAGATTGCTATGGCTGAGGTCAGAGAGGTCTTTTCCTGCTTTCTCCTCTAGGGTTTTGATGGTTTCCTGTCTCACATTCAGGTCCTTTATCCATTTTGAGTTTATTTTTGTGAATAGTGTGAGAAAGTGGTCTAGTTTCAACCTTCTGCATGTTGCTGTCCAGTTCTCCCAGCACCATTTGTTAAAGAGACTGTCTTTTTTCCATTGGATGTTCTTTCCTGCCTTGTCAAAGATTAGTTGGCCATATGTTTGTGGGTCTAGTTCTGGGGTTTCTATTCTATTCCATTGGTCTATGTGTCTGTTTTTGTGCCATTAATAGTGGTTTTATTAAATCTGAAACTACAGATTTAATTTTGGGAGTATTGACATCTTAATATTAAGTCTTTTAATCCATGAACATGGGATGTCTTTCCATTTATTTAGGTCTTCCTTAATTTCTTTCAACAATACTTTGTAGTTTCTAGTGCATAGTCTTGCATTTCATTTATTACATTTATTCCTAAGTATTTCATTCCTTTTGATTCTGTTGTGATTGTGACTATTTTAATTTTATTATCACATTTTCACTGCTAGTATATAGAAAAACAATTGATTTTTTGTTTGATCTTTCATCCTCTGACCTTACTGGGTCCGTTTACTAGTTATAATAGTTTTTTATTGGATGTGATATGATTTTCACTTTTTTAAAGTTTATTTATTTTGAGAGCGAGAAAGAGAGCATGAGTGATGGAGGGGCAGAGAGAGGGAGAGAATCCCAAGCAGGCTCTGCACTGTCAGTGTATTGGGATTCCATTAACCATGAGGTCATGACCTGAGCTGCAATCAAGAGTCAGACATGTAACTGACTGAGCCACCCAGGTGCCCCAGTTCCTTACGATTTTCTATATATAAAATGATGTCATCTGCAAATAGAGATAGTTTCACTTCTTCCTGTTCAGTCTAGATGCATTTTATTTTTGTTTCTTGCCTAATTAACCTTGCCAGAACCTCTAGTACAGTGTTGAACACAAGTGTTGGGATGGGACATCCTTGTCTTCTTAAAGGGACAAGTTTCAAGCTTTCACCATTAAGTATGATGTTAGCTGTGGGTGTCTCATGGATGTCCTTTGTTAGGTTGAAGAAGCTGCCTTCTCTTCCTAGTTTGTTGAGTGGTATTTAATCATGAAAGAGTGATAGAATTTGTCACAATATTTTTTTTCCCTGCATCTGTTTAACTGGCCACATGGTTTGTTTTTTCTTTCTAATAATATGGGATATTATGCTGACTAATTTTTTTATATGTTAAACCTGGAGTACTCTTTTAGTACCTTGTTTCCTTCAAAAAAGGGCAAATGAGTGATCTAATTCCTGAATCATTGTAAATCTTAAATTTCTCTCAATGTTATATACTGTCTACTGTCTGGAGACAGTATTCTTGTAATGCAGTCCTTCTTTAAAATCTATACACATCTTTAGGGTCCAGTATGGTGTATGAGAGATCCATTGGCAGTCTGATTATTTGATCTTTGTAAGTATTCTGTTCTTTCTCGAAGTCTGTAAACTTAATTTATTCTTAGAGTTCAAAAACTTCACCATAATATGTCATTTGTGTGACTCCCCACCTCCCTGCCTCCCTTATAACTGCTTGGCATTTGGTGAACTTCTTTGATCTGAAAACTCAATTCTTCCTTCAACTCAAAAACGTTTTCTTATTTGCTCATTGCTTCTGTTCTTTTTTCTCTTCTGGAAATTCTGGATTGGTCCCCCATGGCTTTTATATTTTCACCAATAATTTACATTTCTTTGTAATTTTTGCTTCATCATGTGATAGTTCCTTTATGTCATCTTCCCATTGACTAGTTTGGTTTTCAGTACTAGGCATTTTACTTCCTCCATTGGAATTTTGACCTTAGAATTCATGTTTCCTTTAGCCCGTCCACCTGAAATTTTTATAATTTTTCTGTGTGTATCCCCTTAAACATTCTTAACACATCTGTATTGTTTCTTCCATTAACGTGGAATTGGTTGAAGATGCCTATTCTGTCCATTCTGATTTTTCTAGCCCAAACTGCTAAGTCCCTGAGACGTCTATGAAGTTTTTTTGCCTTTTTATTGCCAGGGGAGTGTTCTCTCCCAATCATGTTTACGTGTGGTGAGTGAAGTCTCTTGGCCATGGTGAATATTGCCAATAACCTGTGGGAGCTAAACTCAAAAACTGTGAGACTGCACCTGGGCCTGGAGAGGACATTTTGGTCAAAGGCAAGATATAGAAGCAAAGGAAACCAGTTTGCATTGAAAAGATAATGCCCAGAGAGAAGCAGATTTTTTTTTTTTTAACATTTATTTATTTTTGAGACAGAGAGACAGAGCATGAACGGCGGAGGGTCAGAGAGAGAGAGAGGGAGACACAGAATCTGAAACAGGCTCCAGGCTCTGAGCAGTCAGCACAGAGCCCGATGCGGGGCTCGAACTCACATACCGCGAGATCGTGACCTGAGCCGAAGTAGGACGCTTAACTGACTGAGCCACCCAGGCGCCCCGAGAAGCAGATTTTTGAGAAAGTGAAGACTCAGCTCTTGACAGACAGGCCTGCTTTTTTTTTTTTTTTTTTTTTTTAATCCTTGGTTTCTTACAAAACCTTTGCCTATCTTCTTATGATACTGGTTGCATATCTCCTCTTTGCACCCACTCCTACCACCCACCCACCCTCCTCCCCTTTCTTGAGATGCCTCTAGTTGATCTCTCTTCCCAGATGAGGCAGCAGTCCTACCACTATTGCCTGGGATGCTTTCATCTCCTCACAAGGGCTCAGGAGATAGTGGGGACCCATCTCCTCAACATTCTTTCTATAGAGACTTAGATTTACTTCACCAGGTATCTCCTTTCTAGTAATCTCTTTCGATAACTTCATTCCTTGCCTAAATCCCTTCTCCTGAAATTCTCTTCTCTTCCCCAAAGTTTAACTGTCTCCCTAGTGCCTGTAATCTGTACAGATTATCTTCCTAGAGTTTTTAACCTATACTGATTTACCAAAGTGACTCACATAATTGGGTCAGGGATACTCATCTGCAGCCAATTTTGTACTTTTCAAATGATGCAGGCTTTGCTTTAGGGTTAAATAGATACCAATAATCCTGAGTCATGTACTTAGCAAACAGGCACCCCTTTTTAGAGTATATTTTCTAGATATTTATGGCTCTATTCTTTCACTAACTCATGTATATACTGTTCTAATTTACTGTGTTTACTTCAAAGATCACAAACTGGCAGCTATTTGTTGAATTCCACCCAGGGCTGAGGCATTCTGTTGGGAAGGAATAAAGTTGTTACTGTGTCACTTTAATATAAACTTATCTTTTTGATGGGGCATGCACTCCCTGCCTCCTCACCCCTCTCTTACACCTCACACTTCGCACATTTCTGTTCACCCCCCTAATCTTGAAGGCATTTGGGTTTAAAGTTTGGGAACTTGGGCCCAAGATGTTATTGTAATTTACTTGTTTGCAAATAGTTTGCTTAAATATTTGTAATGGATGACATTATGAATTAGAGGCACATGTCATGAATTGCAGATCTGTTGTTTACTGTCATTGCTGGATGCACCCAGAGAATGACCTGGGATTGTTTTCCTACTCAGTTAAAATGTTTTTTTCTTCCCCAAGTCTATGGTGTTTCTAAAATGTTTCTACCTAAAACATGTTATGTGTTTTCATTTAATTAGATTGCTGTCACTTTGCTGAAGGTATAATTAGTGATATCTCTATTGTGTTTGATACAAAACTAATACACTAAAAGGTACTTTGAAAACAAGATAATTTATCCTTTATGCTTTGACAGACCTAAGACTCATAGTTTTCAGAGATGTCATCTTTTATTTATACCAGGTGCCTATTAGCATTATATAAATTCTTCATGGTTATCGATGACTCTTTTTTGTTTCCCTGAAACAGGTGTATCAACCCACTTCACTTTAGTTTAATCAAATCTGTAATTTTTTCCATAATTGTAGAAATGAAATTGACTTAATTGTTCCAAAATGTAATTTAGAAATGCAAACTAAAGGTTCCCCTCTAGGGGGTGCAATCTGTTTTATTTTTTATTTTTTATTTTTTATTTTTATTTTTATTTTAGAATGAATTTATTTTTTTTATGAACAGCTTTGCAAGACAGTTTTATTTTTTATTTTTTTAAATATGAAATTTGTTGTCAAATTGGTTTCCATACAACACCCAGTACTCATCCCAAAAGGTACCCTCCTCAATACCCATCACCCACCCTCCCCTCCCTCCCACCCCCCATCAACCCTCAGTTTGTTCTCAGTTTTTAAGAGTCTCTTATGGTTTGGCTCCCTCCCACTCTAACCTCTTTTTTTTTTTTTCCCCTCCCCCATGGGTTTCTGTTAAGTTTCTCAGGATCCACATAAGAGTGAAAACATGTGGTATCTGTCTTTCTCTGTATGACTTATTTCACTTAGCATAACACTCTCCAGTTCCATCCACGTTGCTACAAAAGGCCATATTTCATTCTTTCTCGTTGCCACGTAGTATTCCATAAGTGTAATAAAAGCTAGAAGCCATAGAGGGAACATTTGTAGGTTCTCTCTTTATTAATGCAGGTTCTTTCAGTGATTTGAAAACCCTGAAAATTTGATGATAACCAATCTTGACTGCTAGTTAGAAAATTTGAATAATGTTAGGAAAAATGAAATAGATTCATATTTTGTTAGAGTTTTGGGCATTGTATTAATCAGTTCTCCAGGGAAGCAGAACCAATAGTGTGTGTGTGTGTGTGTGTGTGTGTGTGTGTGTGTGGGTGTGTATGTTTACATACACACACACATACATATAATATACTAGTATACTATTATACACACACATGTACTACATATGTATACAAATATAGAAATTGATTTACTATTATGGGAGCTGGCAAGTCTGAAATCTGCCAAATATGCTTCCAGGCTGGAAATGCAGGTATTATACACACACGTGTATATATTTCTATATATATATATATATATATTTCTATACAAATATAGAAATTGATTTACTATTTTGGGAGCTGGCAAATCTGAAATCTGTAAAATATGCTTCTAGGCTGGAAATTCAGGTAGGAGTTGATATTGCTGCTCTTAGTCAGAAGGCTGGAAACTCAGGCAGAATTTCTAAGTTGTAGTCTGGAGACAGGATTTCTTTTTCTCTTGGATACCTCAGTTTTTGCTGTAAAGGTCTTATAACTGATGGGATGATGCTCACCCACATAATGGAGAATAATCTGCTTTACTTAAAGTCTTCTGATTATAAATGTTAATAAGATCTTTAAAATACCTTTACAGCAACATCTAGACTAGTATTTGACCAAACAACCAAGCACTGTGGAGTCTAACCAAGTTGACACATAAAATTAATGATCACTGGGCATCTTACATATGTTTTTATTTATGTAGAGATGAACCTAAATTAAAGATAATGGTAACTAGGTCTTTAGGTAGCTTGGATTCAATATTTGATACAACTTTGCAGTAATAAAGATAGCAATTTGTACCTTAGTACTCAAGTTGAGTGGGGGACATGAAACATATAAATCACAAACCATACTTCTTATCAATTGGGATTTTTTCCCTTTTGGGGGAAGGGGTCAGTCTTCTATAATCGTATTGTTTCAGTCTGTTTTTTGAAACCGAGCTTTCAAGTTCTTTGTGTGAATTCAATATTGGGCAATCTTGAGCACACAGTTAGAGTACTGGCCAAAAGATAGAAGTCTAATCAATTGGCAATCCTGTGGAATTTCTGAAATCCTAAAATTGTTACAACACAGAATGTTCCAGGACCTCACACAGATCCATAAAATGTATCTTCTTGGTTCTATTCCTTCTGTGGTTTGTGTACGCTTCTAACTCTTCCAGCTCAAGGAGATGCTGAGCTTGCTTTTCCTTTGACCTCATGTGATCTGGTTGGAGGTGGCACTCCACCCTCTAATTTTTTTTTTTTTTTTTTTTGGTTTTTAAAGTAAAAAAAAAAAAATGCATTGATACTTTTCCGTACAGTTCTAAAGTGGTTCTGCCTCTCTGCTGTCTTCCCTTTCTCTCCCTCCCTCCTTTTGCCCCCTCCGTCCTGATGCTGATTTATATGTTTCATGTCCCCCACTCATCTTTGGAGTACTAAGGTATAAATTGCAGTCTACTATACTGTCCTTAATCTTGGGTTTCTTATTTTCAGTTTATGTAACAGTCTTCACTATGTTTTTTCCCTAAGATGATTATAGTTTTTTGTTTAAATCTTAGAATGGTGAATGGGAAGTGTGTGTGTGTGTGTGTGTGTGTGTGTGTGTGTGTTTAATTGTTGGAGCTTGATCTGTACGTGACTTTTCATTAACTTAGTGTCATGTGACCCCTAGGGTTGGACAGGAAATTAATTTTTGTCCAGAATAGCGGGATACAACAGAAATGACTTTCTTAGCTCCAAAGCCTCTTTGCTACAGGAGCACAAACTGAAATAGGGGCTTAGTGATTGACTTAACTCATGGGACCACCTGCTGATAAGAATTTAGGTTTAAACTTTGGAAGGAAAGGGAGATTTTTTTCCAGGGCTTGTATAGGTTCTGGTTATAGAAAAATATTAAGGAGAAAATTGTTATTTGCATATAGTACTGAGTGATATTCTGTGTCATAAATAAAATTTTATAGGATTAGCCATTTATCAGACTGTGTTGTCACACTTTATTCTGTGATTGTGTGTGTATGTGGAGGACATGTATGTTCACTGAGGCAATCCCTAATATAAAGTTTATTAGCTTTTACTTGGATTTCTCCTTTATTAAAGAAAACTATTGAGGAAATGACAAAAGCACTTTTTTTTTTTTTTGGCAAGCTCAGCTTTTTCAAGCTGTTTATTTTTGCAGATGTATTTCATCAGTTCTTAAGAATGAAGCTAGGAATGTTTGCTGGCTTCTAGGTTAGTACCACCCAGAAAGTTTTTTCTTAAAAAATCTGTTTTCTTAAAATATATCTGGGAGGAGGTAGGGAGTCTGTTCACTTTTGTGAACCAGTAAATTAAAAATATATTTTACAACATTTTTAATCCTGCCTTTTACTATATAGCTTATTTTAATTCCCTCTTGGCTTTTGGACTCTTGTTCTGGGTTGATATGTTCATTACTTCATAGTTAATGATTATTGTGGAAGGGAGATAATGTTGTTCATGCTTCTTTTCTTTGGAAAATTTGAATATAACTGTTAGTGTCATCTTAGGATTGTCAATGATCATTTGGAGAGCCTCCTACAGAGGTTGTGTGACTGATCAGTCAACATCAAGTACATTTCTTGTAGAGTGTTTCTTATATAGTTAAAATAACTATATTAAGACTTTGTTCTGATGCATTTTCTTGGAGTCAGACTGGAGTAAGAGGAATTGAGAAGATAACCTGGAATGGCTTATTCCGTCATTTGGCAAACATTTATTAAGCCTGCCAGTTGTGATAGGCTTCGACACTGTCCTGTCTCTGCAGAAACTAACAGCTGAGATAAAAATGAAAGCAATTACATTTTAGTATAGTGACTGTTACAAAAGGACTCCTTTTCCTGATTGTGTCCTACCATTTCTGGCCATCTCTAGATGGCCTGCAAAGTTACTTTGAGCTTTGAAGTTGGGTAATAAAGCAGAAGCAAGGACACAGAGAAACTGACTTTGAAATAAAGAAATAAAATTTAAGCTGCCAACAGAGAACCATGGTAATGTGCTTCCTTTTCTCTTAAATCCTGGAGAAGACTAATGTGCCATAAAGCAGAGTTCCTCAAGCAGAAGGATTTGTCCTACCTTATTGAAGAAAAAAATAAAATCCCTGTGAAATTCCAGTGCTGACTGAAATTATTACATTAAATTGCTTATTTTACTTATATTGTTCATTATGCTATTTAATATGCACAAATTTAAAACTACAATATATTTTATGCTTGTAACCCTTTTTTTAAGTTTATTTTTGTGAGAGAGCACAAGTGGGGAAGGGGGAGAGAGAGAGAGACAGATAGACACAGAATCTGAAGCAGGCTCCAGGCTCTGAGCTGTCAGTGCAGAGCCCAAGGTGGGGCTCAAACCCATGGACTGCCAAAATCATGACCTGAACTGAAGTCGAATGCTTAACTGACTAAGCCAACCAGGTGCCCCTATGCTTACAGCTCTTAATGTAAATTTGTTTGAGTTTCATATAGTATATTAAATATAAATCAGACTATGATGCCATTAGAGTTAAAATGAGCATTGCAGTTAAATGCAAATCCCCATGGATTTAATGGGATGGGTGATGCTGCTTTGCTGAAATAGCTGTTGATTTGGGGAGTTATAACAGAAAGATATCACCACAGGCCTAGTTGTGTGGTTCATCTGTTTCTGTATTTGGATTCTGGTAATACTCAACAAATGCCTGTTTATGTAAGTATGTTGTTCAAAGAATGTTAATACCTGTAAGTCTGTAATTGGAAGTTAAGCTAATCAAGCTTCATCTTGAGTAAAACTCTGCCAGTGAGTAGTCTTGGGACAGCACATTAAAGATACAGTACTTGGCAACTCTGTAAAGCCTCATCACTTGACGATAAAGTTAGCCTAATTGACATCTTCATTAAATAGATATGTGATGTAATTGTTGCAATGGAATTAGCAATGGAAAAAATTTTACATACTTAGGACCATACTTCCAATAAATGGACACAGGTTGGCACAAAGATGATACTGGGCTCTCTCACTACTCTGCTTATTTGGACCCTGAGACCTTTCAGGCATACAGCTTTCCCTGATGTCATTGACATAAACCCCCTTGTACATACAAACTACTGCATAAAGATCTTATGGCAGTATGCACTTGCATGGGGATCATCCAAAAGATGCAGACTATCTTTATATTCCTTTTTAAAAAATTATAAAATTAAAGACAAGTATTTTTTAAAACATCATCAAGAATTTGAAGACCTTTAATACTATAGCCATAGATCTTAGTTTGAGAGATGCTGCCAGGGGGTACTAAGCAGTTCAGTGTTACTAAAAAAAGACTTGGGGCTCCAAATACAAATTTATGTTTAAATAGATTTGTGAATAGGTTCTCAGTTTTAGATCCACTGTTAAAGCATAGCACTACCATATTTAAATCTCATGTCTAAGACCTGACAATGGGATATATATATATATATATATATATATATATATATATAACATATATATATATTAAACAATTTGGATATGTCCTAGGTTTTAAGAGATAACTCTAACTGCTTGTAGCCTTTGCTCTGCTGAGGCTGTGAACATCCAGATCTGTTTAGCTGGGCTGAAACACTGACCATGAAGCTTGGCTTTGGTGTCTTCTATGTCCAGTGCTGGCTCTGGGAAGTGTTGTTAGTTTTATGTTTCAGTATATAACTTTATTTTACTTTGAGAACTATAATGTTCACATTTTCATGTGTTACTGGTTGCTTTTAATTTCTAAATAATAGAAGTGATTCAGGGCACCTGGGTGGCTCAGTTGGTTCAGCATCTGACTTTGACTCAGGTCATGATCTCATGGTTTGTAGTTCAAGCCCACCGTCGGGCTCTGTGCTGACAGCTCAGAGCCTGAAGCCTGCTTTGGATTCTGTGTCTCCCTCTCTCTGTCCCTCCCATGCTCATGTTCTATCTCTGAATAATAAATAAACGTTAATTATTTTTTTAAATAAAAAAAAATAGAAGCGATTCATTTACCAAAGAATAAATTTAACCCTAGTCTCATCAGTGTTTTTCTCCTACTTTTTCCATGTTTCAGATATCTGACACTTGCCATTTCTCTATGGATTGCATTACAGGGCCTTCTCTCTTGTACGACTCATTATTTCCATCTCTAATGGACCAAAAGGGTAGAGCATGATCCGTACTTGAAAATTCAGAGCAAACCTGTATTCTTTATGATGCCAGTATCTCTGCATTTTTTCTTCTTTTTTGAATTTACTTTTAGCTAATTTAGATCTGGCAGGATTTCAATCAGGAGCATAATATGTTTACATTTGATAAGAGGCTGATTGTAAGCTGCACCCACTGCCTGCCATGGTGTTTGGCAGGCACATAGGTATTCATTGTAGGTGAATGAATGAACAAACTAATGAAGAATGAATGGATGGATGGATGAATTTGGTATAGTAGTAGTGGTGATGGTGTGGCCGTGTAGTTTTTCAGGAGAGGCACCTATTAGATGGTTTATCATTTAAAAAAATTAAAGAAAAATTTTTTTTAATGTTTAATTTTTGAGAGAGAGAAAAACACAGAGCGTGAACATGGGAGGGGCAGAGAGAGAGGGAGACAGAATCTGAAGCAGGCTCCCAGCCCCGAGCTGTCAGCACAGGGCCCAACGCTGGGCTCAAACCCACAAAATGCGAGATCATGACCTGAGCTGAAGTTGGACGCTCAACTGACTGAGCCACCCAGGCACTCCTAGATGGTTTATCATTTGAAGCTGGAGAGTTTGTCTTACTGATCTCTGTATTGTTGGAACCTTTATGTTTGGACATGCAGGAATCTTGTGGAAAATTAGCTAGGTCCTCTGGCTAATATACTTAGGGGGAGCATGATCTTTGGATAACCAAGTGGATAGATTGCCTTTAACATTACAGGAAGCAGTTGTCCTAGAACATACGTAAAATCGTACATAGAATTTCTACTTTGCTTTGCTTTTTAATTTTAGTTTGAATTCACCTGTCACCCTGGATCTTCAGATATAATCTCCCTTTGCCTGCGCTGTTGAATAAGAATGCATTTTTTTATGCCTTACTGGGGCTAGAATAACCCAGTTATGATCATATTAGTAGTAGTCTGTCTTTCAGGCCTTTACCACCAGCTTTCCTGCTGCCAGCATCAAAAGAGGAGTGAGAACACTAAAAGAATACAAAGAAAATGGCTTAATTTCTGACCTTGTACACACAGCTTATTATATGTGACCTGGACACAAAATGTGAAACGGGATGTCACGTCCATTCGTTATTGGGCACTTCACCTATTGACTGAGGAAGTTTCCTTTTATAAAGTAGTGTGTAATCAGTAGCTGCACAGTAGCCATATATATTTGATAAATCAAATTTACTTCATTTTTATTGAAAGAGTAAATATATCCTTGTACAAAAACATTCAAAAAGTCTGAGAAGAAGAAAATATTAATCAAGTGTAATCCTGCTTCCTAGAAATAACCACAGTTTAATAGAAGTTATTTTTCTTTCTTTATTTTTTTAATGTCTTGGCTATTTTCACCACAAGAATTTAAAAATACTTCTTAAAATTTTTTTTTAATGTTTATTTTTGAGAGTGAGAGTGAGCATGTGGGAGCGGGTGAGGGGTGGAGAGAAAGGGAGACAAAGAATCAAAGCAAACTGTACTCTGTCAGTGCAGAGCCTGATGTGGGGCTTAAACTCACAAACTGTGAGATCATAATCTGAGCCGAAATCAAGAGTTGGACACTTAACCCACTGAGCCATCCAGGTGCCCCCCAAAAACACTTCTTATTACCAAGGTAATATGTATTTACTTCTAGAAAAAATAGAAGATAGTATTGAAACGGGTACCTTTAAATTTTAATCTCTATCTAGAGATAGTGAATATTATGATTTTGGTGTCTCTTCTTCTAGATGTTTAATTGTACAATTATATAAATTTATGACTATCTGGAAGCATACCACACATAGGTATAATCTTTTTTGTTAATATCTTTCCATGTCAATAAATACATCTCCCAATTATTAATAAAGGCTGTGTGACATTCCACTGTACTGATGTAGAAAATAAATACATATATACATATGTACATACATTATTTAACAAAACTCATCATTAAGAAAATTATAATCGTTTAGGTGGGGGGTTGATTGTACCATACAGAAGATTGACATTTTTATGAGTCCAATCTCTCAGTCTTGTCATGGTTTCTGCTTTTGCGATCATGCTCAGGAAGTCCCTCTAAATACAAGTTAAAAAAATTACTAAGACATGTTTTTTTTTTTCTTGTACTTCGTTGGTTTCTGTTTTAACACTAAAAACTTTAACCAATATAGAATTTGTCTCCCATGTTACGAGACAGAAAGCTGACTTTTTTTCCTAAAATCCTTTGTTAAATATTTCATCTCTCCACTAATTTGAGCTGCCAGTTTGTTCATAAAGAATGATCCATATGAATAATCAGTACTGTTCTGAGGCATTTACATTTAATTTTCTTGATGTATTTTCTTCCTGTGTAAGATCGGGGTGTGTTTTAATTTTTGTTTATTATTTTTGTTTTGTTTATTGTTTTCTTCGATTGATGTCTGTTTGAGCAAAATCTCTTAAAGTTTCTTGGTTAGTCTAACAGTGGGTTATCTTCCAGATACATTTGAGAATAATTTGTCAAGATACAAAAATGTTGGCAACTTGAGTTTTTAATTGGAATTATGCTAAATGTAAAGCTTAATTTGGAGAGATTAACATATTTATAATATCCCATGCTATGTAAAATGTGGTGACTATAGTTAATGGTATTATAGTTTATAATTGAAAGTTGCTAAGAGTAGATCTTAAATGTTTTCATCACACACAAAAAACAACTATGTGAGGTAATGGATGTATTAATTAACCTTATTGTGGTGATCATATCACTATATATATATAATATATATATGTCAAATCATCACATCATGGGCCTTTAAACATATACAATATTATATGTTAATCATTTCTCAGTAAATCTAGAATAACATAAATATCCATATTTACTCATCTTTTTTTTTTTTTTTACTTCCTAATGACCTTTTTAAGTTTTACTCATATAGTTATTCCACATTCTTGTTAAGTTTATTGCAAAATACTTTATTCTTTGTTGGTGTTGTAAATAGGACCTTTTGCTCTTTCTGAGAAAAAATATTTGTTAGCACAAAAACATATAAATTTGAACATACTTGTTTTATATTCCATTTTGAAAATAGTTATTTCTAATAGATTTTTATTTTATTTTTCTAGGTTTTTCATAGAGACAGTCATTTCTTACCATTTAGATCTCATTTCTCCTTCTTGACCCATGGTGTAGGTTCAAACCTAGTCTAGGAAAGTGTTGAAAATTGTAATAAGTGGGCTTCCTTGCTTAATTACTGACTTTGAAAAGAAAGACTCTAGGTTGTCACTGTCCAGTAGAACTTTCTGTAACTATGGGATTATTCTCCTAATGTGTCATACAGGTGGCTATTTGAGAACTCAACCTGTGGCTAATGAGAAAACTGAAATTTAAAAACTTAATTTTACTTTATTTGATTTAAAAATAATTGAAATTTCAACCACATTCAACAGCACATCTCTAGACTTTGACTGTTAATTTTGTTAAGTATTTATTTCAGATGCATATTTTAAGATATTAAAGCCAGCTTAGTGTAAAGGTGATGGGGTAAAAGTGAGATGCTTTTAGCTGGATGTGGAAGGGAATAGAGAATAGAATATAGCTGGATGAGGATTAAAGAAAAGCTTGTTTTCCGTCTATTTATTTTGTTACCAAGACTGGGTATTGTCCTAAACTCAGCATGTTACTTATCCTCCCAAACATGTACCTTCTTCTTTGTTCTTTATTTCTGTTAGTATTTCCATCATTATCCTACCCCAAAACCTTACGTTTTTTTTAGTTTTCTCTATTTCTTGTCCCCTAATACCCAGACACTTCTTCACCCCACCCTCATTTCCACAGACCTCTATCTCCTCCATTCTTCAGAGTACTTCACAAATGGACCTTCTGTATGAAAGAACCCTGTTTTGATGCCATTGATTAAAAGTTTCGTCTTCCTTGAAACTAGGATTTGTCATTTATTTTTATGGTGCTTAGTCCTGCACATTTTCTTATGGCTATTTATGAAGACACATCAAATACATACCTATATCTATTGGTAGGTTTTACAAAAGATATTATAAATACTAAAATGGATGTATGTATCTCTTATAATCTCTTGGAAATAGTCCTTGACTGATATACTTTTCATCTGCTGGTATGCTACATATATAAACATACGCTCAGCAAGTATTTATTAAATGACTGATACACAAGTTGTATTAATCATTTATGTTGTGCATGTCTTTTCTTCAATTGATAATCTTTGCAGACTACAGATCATATGTGTTTTTGCATTTTTTTGAGTACTAGCACAGTGCTAAGCATTGAGCAATTTAGGGGTAATTATTTAAAATATTCATAAAAAGTGTTCTGACTGATTACTTTGGATTGACATTTTGCTCTATGTAATGGAAATCCAACTAGACTAGCTTAATGGAATAGGAATTATTCTCAGTAAGTCTGGAGGTATACAGTCTAGGGCTGATACAGTTGGTACAGTGGTGTCATGATGTCATGAATGCCCCAGACTTACTCTGCTCTTAACGTTAAGGACATATAAAACATGTCACATTTTGTCCTTATGATCATATGAGGGTCTTCCATCTCCAAGCATCATTTATGTTGTCATTCCTTTCTATCAGAACAGTAGCTTTTCTAGATGTCTCTAAAAATAGACATCTCTTATTTCTTTGGTCAGGAATTTGGTCACAGGGGCATTTCCATCTGCCAGGAATTGGGGAAGGTGAGTGTTTTTAACTAGGAATGTTGTTACCCCCCAAAATTTGAATTCTGTTCATAAGGAAGAAAAGGAGAATGAATCTTGGATGGGCAGCCTGGAGTATTTATCTTGGACATGGAATGTACACTTAGAGCCATTAGAATCTACAAAGGGATAAGATAATGTGAGAAGTTCAAGTCAAGACAATTACATGATAAACCTCATATACACAATCAGATAGTAAGTGCTAACAAAGATTAGAGGTGCAAGAGCTCTCTGAAAGGTGGAGTTGATAAGAAATCTTGTGTGTAAGAGGTAGAACTTGAGCAGAGTCTTAAAAGATGGGTTAAAAAAAAAAGATGAGTCGGGGCGCCTGGGTGGCTCAGTCGGTTGAGCGGCCGACTTCTGCTCAGGTCATGATCTCGAGGTCCGTGAGTTCAAGCCCTGCGTCGGGCTCTGTGCTGACCGCTCAGAGCCTGGAGCCTGTTTCAGATTCTGTGTCTCCCTCTCTCTGACCCTCCCCTGTTCATGCTCTGTCTCTCCCTGTCTCAAAAATAAATAAAAGGTTAAAAAAAAAAAAAAGATGAGTCAAATATTATACAGAGGCACTGGATATCTGTTTTGCAAGTGAGGAATAATAGACCTTAACTATGTTTTTGAGTCACTGGACCAGCTTAGCAAGAGTTATGAACTCATGTTACGGGGCAGTAGAAAATAGGTTTGGATAACACAATGGAGGATTTGGGGTGCCACCGGGAGGAGTTTGGATTTGAGACTTGTTCACATCAGATGTATTGGAGGTATCTGAAAGGAGGAATAATAGGAGGAAGTAGAAAATAAATGACAATAGAATAGGTATGATAATAGAAATGTTAATGTTAGAGAAAGCTTGAAGGAATAATTTACAGATTCATTCACTGGAATTAATATACGAGATCTCTCCTATCCAGTAGTTAAGATAGTTTATAATACTTTTGACCAAAGCAGTTGGTCCTAAGGTGTCTTCAATACCTAACATAGATAACTAATATTGTTACATTTGAAGTCTCCAGGTACAGACCAGTGGAACTCTAGAAATCGGATTTTCTGTTAAACTTGTTTTTTTTTTAAATTGCTAAGGAATTCTTTGTTTCTGTTATCACCACATAGATTTTAAATATTATGTCAGCATATTTTATCATATTAATACCCAAGTGTAATCTTCCTTAATTAAAATCATTTCTCTAAGCTTGCACTGAATAATTTGTAAAATGATGATTGAAAACAGATTGGTTCTCTTTGACTAAATGTAATTTTTGATGTCTGCTATTTTCTCAATCTAGAATTTTAAGATTGTTGAAAATGCGTAAACTTCAAAGCACTTATGTTGACCTAATGTTTCCTTTTTATTAAAAAAATTTTTTTTAATGTTTATTTTTGAGAGAGGGAGACAGAGTGTGAGTGGGGAAAGGGCAGAGAGAGAGAGAGAGAGAGAGGGAGACACAGAATCTGAAGCAGGCTACAGATTCTGAGCTGTCAGCACTGAGTCTGATGTGGGGCTTGAACTCACAGACTGTGATATCCTGACTTGAGCCGAAGTCAGACACTCAGCCAACTGAGCCACCCAGGCGCCCCTAATGTTTCCTTTTTAAATCAATAAATACATTTTGCAAAGTGTCTTTAAAAATTTTTTTTTAAGGTTTGTTTATTTTTGAGAGAGAGAGGAGAGAGCACAGAGAGGGAGACACAGAATCCAAAGCAGGCTCTAGGCTCTGAACTGTCAGCACAGGGCCTTACCAGGGGCTCAAACTCACATGAGATCGTGACCTGAGCTGCAGTCGGACGCTCAACAACTGAGCCATCCAGGAGCCCTGGAAAACGTCTTTTAAATAAGCAAGATATATTAGAACTTTCCACAGACGCACTTAAAAATTTTACGAAGTAACAAATATTTATTCAACTGTAAATCTCACAAAATACTAAAGATTTATCTTCTCTTTTAATAGTGTAATCAATTACTTTTGGTGGTTTGACATAGCATTTTGAATAAGACAGTCTGATTCAATTGAAACACGTAAAACATATGCTCAAGTTATTTCCTACATCATTATAGATGAGCATCTCAAGCTTGAGTTACATCATTTTTTTTAGTAATTGGAGTATCAGAAATTATCTTCATTAATGCCTCATCTCTCTAGAATTTCCTCTTAATTACCGTAAGTTCTTTTAGAGATTCATTAGTATAAATTCAACTCCATGTATACATAGACATATAATGCAATTATACCCAACTACTTAAGATTTTAGTGTTCACTATTGGGTACTTTCTGATTGTTCAGTCCCATTCCACTGATAATAGGTTTGGCCATGAGACTTACTTTGGTTAATGGAATATTGATGGATGTGACATAAAGCCTTAAGTATGTTTGCATGGTTTGGCTTTGGTTTTGCACACTGGTAGTATCCCTTGAGAAGAGCTTTTCCTGGGCAGTTGTTGCCCCTTCTTCAGCTTGGTTCCAGAATGAACACAGGTAGAATGAACCTGAACCCAACCCACAATCTGAGGCAGAGCCACCCAACCAAGCCCTGCCTAGACCAGCCAAACTTCAGTTCACATACGGACATGAACACGAGAATAAATGCTTATTGTAAGCCAATGAATTTGGGATGTTTTATTCTGTAGGATCATTGTGGTAATAGCTGACTAGTACAGTTGATAAAAAATAGGTCTTCATATTTTCATTAAGAAAAAGCATAATTATACATGGATAAACTATCAGTTCCCTGCTTTTTTGTTGGAAAGTAATAACACATAACAGTAATTGAGAGTATTTCTTGGCTACTGGCCATTGCAAATTTTGAGTAAAATGCCTGAAATGGAACTTGATGAATTAGTTGTCAAAGAACTTCCTTTCTCCCTCCCTACCTACCACCCTCTCCCTTTCTCCCTTTCTCTCTCTCTTTCTTTTGTAAATGTGGCTGGCACTTCAAGTAATCACAAAATGGAATGACATAGGAGGCATGGCTAACATTTGTTCAGGGCCTGGCCACACATGTGCTTGGTGTTAACATCACATCTTTTTCTCCTGGCAAACTTGTCATTCAGTAAACCCATATTTATTGAGCACTTATTATATGCCATATTGCAAGATGTGTCCTGCATTCATTTTTATTCAACGAAGGAACTGAGACTCAGAAAGTTAAGTGATTAGTTCAAGTCTAACAGCTAGGAAATGGCAGAGCTAGGATTTAACTTGAGGTCGAACTTCAAAGATCAAACTATTGGGGTGCCTGGGTGTCTCAGTAGTTTAAGTGGCTGACTTTGGCTCAGGTCATGATTTCATGGTTTGTGGGTCCAAACCCTGTGTTGGGATCTGTGCTGACAGCTCAGAGCCTGGAGCCTGCTTCAGATTGTGTCTCCCTCTTTCTCTGCCCCTCCCCCACTGGTGCTATATCACTCTCTGAAAAATCAATAAACATTAAAAAGAAAAACAAAGATCAAACTACTGTTGTCATTGTATTGTTCATGTTTGGAAGGGTGGAAGTAGGAGAAAAGATAGAATTTACAAATGGGTTTACCTAATATTTGTTGGTGTGCTGCCCCTAACCATTATTTGCTATGTAAACCAGGTATTACCTGGAATTGCCTTAGTGTTGAGAAATCAGAAATTAGCGTAGCCCCCACTTGTGTCACTTCCATTGCCAGTCTGAAGTTCTCCCCACAATTTCTAATTCCCAGGTCTTATACTCTTATGGTCCCCCTCCTGTGTCTCTGGAGGCCACCTTGATCTGCCGTCTCATTCCGGGTGTCGAGCTTTGTCGTTTCCAGTTCCTGCAGCGCATGCCTTCACCAAGCATTTTATGGACATTAATAAGGATCCCCATACAAAACCCAAGGTCTTACACCATTCTTCCCCTCTCAGCCTTGCCCCTAATTGCAATGCCCTGTTCTTCTCTAAATTCTTTTCTCTCATGCATAGTATCTTTACCTTCCTTTAAAGCCTTGATGTTCTAGGCACCTGACAACTCTGGGAATCCTCTCTATCCCCAAACTGGAGTATCAGTGCATGCTTTCCCTGTCTCTATCTCCTTAAAAGCAAAAATATATTTTCTTGGGAAAAACGCAAAAGTTGGAATTAGTCTCATCAGTCTGACAGCCCCTATTTAGCTCAATTTTGATTTGAATTTCACTGAATTTTCAACATCAACAATTTCGTTCAACTAACCTTAAATGGTGAGAACTGAAAACATCTAATATAAGAGCTACTCTTTTTAGGTTAGAAATAAAATACTTTACATAACTAAGAAAAAGCCTATATTTAGAATTTTACTTACTTCCTACCTCTTTCCAAAAATGTGATTTACAAAAATTACAGAATAAATCTGAAAAAAGCTTTTTCTGTCCTTTTTTCAGACCACTTTTCCTATTAGCTATTCAGAGTGAATTTTAAGAGTTTGAGAGCTTAGTTTGTTTAGGCCTAGAATTTGGCTGTTGGTATACATTTAAAGAGTCTGAAGTGCTTCTACAATACTGTCTTAGATATGGTTGGAGAACTGCTTTCTGCTTCTGGATAAGCCCAGATTACTGTCCTGTCTTGTATGATTGGCCACTAAAAATTTAATTCCTGTCAGGATTATTTTTAATGGGAGAAATCTAGAAACCAGTTGACTAAAAACACTTTAATTCTCATTCATCTCAAATATAATATTAATTGGTTCATTTTTAATTTAGGAAACAATTTTCCTAGTAATTTGGCAGACATTAATTCCTTTAAATAAAACCTTACCAAAGATACTGGCCTTAAGGATTTTTTGAGAAACTCATGTTTTTGTTTTTGTTTTTTTAAATTTCATGATTATAGTGGTACTGTTTTTTCCTTAACATCATTTTCTGTATTAAAGCATTGCATTGGGGCATGTTTCAAACACATGCATAGTAATAAAAGAGGGTGAGTAAAAGATGGGGCAGATCCGAGAAGTGAGATGCGTTTGAAGCGGAATGTCTTAAGATTCCCCATTGGAACATTGGTGTTAACATGCTCTTATTATTAGTGTGGTCTTAATAGTAAGATTGCAAAATAACATTTGACCTTTGTGTGACCATGATTAAATTCTTTAACCTTCCTAAACCTCTTATTCCTTATGTGTTTTAAATAGTGTTCAAACACTAAACGTGTTTTAAAACTCCTTACGTGTTGCCTACCTTGAAAGGTTGTAAGGGCCAGATAAAAACAATATATGTGAAAGTGCTTTTTATTGCACAGTACCTATAGACATTGGTGATTACATTGGTGGAGCACAGATATAGGCAAGATGGAGTAGAAGAAGCAAGGTTGCTTTTAAATTCATTCCCTCAGTGTGGTTGAAAATGGATACAAATTCTATATGGTTTAATGATGGCAGGAAGGAAACCCCCAACCTGGGGCACAGCAATGGCAGGGCTCTTTAACTGGCCCTAGTGAATGCCAATTCCAATCATTTCAGTAATACTTAAGTGTTTTACAATGGGCTGGGCACTATGGTAGTTGCCAAGGATACCCACAATGACAAAATATATATCTTGCTCTCCGGCAGTTTCCAACCCACTAGCAGGGGTGAGCTGGGAGAAGGCTAGACAAAGTGATTGGAGCAGAAAAGAACTGGTTATTGTGACTGGGTCTTGTATGTTTTTTTCCCCCCATCATTAAACAGTAATTTAAGCTATACTTATGGCAAAGCATAGCATAAGGTATAAACTTGTGGAATCATTACATTGTGTACCTGAAACTAATGTAACATTGTGTGTAAACTGTGATTAAATAAAGAAAAATAAATAATACACCATATTTTTACCTGTTTAAATAATACAGAAAAGACAAAAATTAAGGGTGTTGAAAAAGGCTGGTTACAAACAGAATTCTATAATCATAATTTTTCTTTAAAAATACTTTAAAAATTTGAGTATCCATTATATCAAATATTTTCTTTATCTAGTATGGCAGTATCTCCCTTATGTATTCATCTGATGATGGACCCTTATCTTGGCTATTGTAGATAATACTGCAGTGAACATAAAGGTGCATATATCTTTTCAAAAAATTTTAATATTTTTGAGAGAGAGAGAGAGAGAGCGTGCAAACAGGGAAGGGGCAGAGAGAGAGAGAGAGAGAGAGAGAGAGAGAAAGAGATACAGAATCCCCCATGACTCCAGGCTCCCAGCTGACAGCATGGAGCCTGATGCAGGGCTCGAACTCAGGAACTGGAGATCATGAGCTGAAGTCAAACGCTTAACAGATTGAGCCATCCAGGCAACCTGAACGTGTATTTTTTCAAATTAGGGTTTTCATTTACTTTGGGTAGACAGATACCCAGTAGTAGGATTAGTGGACCATATGGTAATTCTTTTTTTAAGTTTTTACTGTTTTCTACAGTGGCTGCACCAATTTATGTTCCCACCAATAGTGCATGAGGGTTCCCTTTTCTCCACATCCTGACCAACATTTATTTCTTGTCTTTTTGAGTTTAGCCATTTTGACAGGTGTCAGGTGGTATCTCATTGTGGTTTTGATTTGTGTTTGCCTCGGCAGCACGTATGTTAAAATAGGAATGATACAGAGATTAGCATCGTTCCTGAGTATGCTTTTTTTTCATTTAATAGATGAGAAATGATAGGACTAGTGTCTTTACAGTTTTGTCATGTTTCATGTTGCTTATATGCTCTTGTCAGTTTTCAAGGACACTGTCACAATGAGGTTTTACTCTGTTGCTTGTGTTCTTATGGGACACTAAATCTTTGGGTATCATTTTACCTTAATCTTTTGTATTCAAAAGTCAAATTGCTAGTGATCTTTACCTTTGACAGTTTTTAAAGGAAAAAAGTGGATAACCTGTTATTCATGCTAATGAAAAACCAATGACAAAGATTCCCAGTTAGTTGTAATTGTTTTTGGCTCTGGAATGCCTTAAGGATTTCTTTCCAATTTATTTCTTTCTCAGACAAATAATAAAATAAGCATTCACTTTCAGAGTATACAACAACAGGAAAGGGTGACATTCCAGAAGATGCCAAGCAGTGTAAGAAAGCAAACCTAGGATTAAAAACTACAGAAGATCTCAGGGAGTAATCTGGTGTTAAATTCTCATACTATATTTAACTGCTCTTTTACTCCAGTAGAATTGCTACTTTGATGCCTACTTTAACTTAAATATTTAGAGAAAATATGGGAAAGTTTGTGAGAAAATTAAGTCTTGTATAAACATGCTGTTTTTTTTTTTTTAATGTTTGTTTATTTTTGAGAGAGACAGAGACAGAATGTGAGTGGGTTAGGGGGAGAGAGAGAGGGAGGGAGACACAGGCTCTGAAGCAGGCTCCAGGCTCTAAGCTGTCAGCACAGAGACCGATGCGGGGCTGGAATTCACGAGCTATGAGATCATGACCTGAGCTGAAGTCCGACACTCAACCAACTAAGCCACCCAGGCGCTCCATAAACATGCTATTCTTAATTGTTTGTATTTACGTTACAAATCCCACAGTGGCACCAGTGTGGCCCACATATTCATAGTTATCATAAATTCACATGATGTGTTGAATGGTTTGGGAGATGGTAGCCAACCCCACATTCAAAATTCAAAAGAAAAAATATTTAAATACCTAAGTGAGTAAAAATGGATTCTCTTGGATAAGTCTGGACCCATCTTATGAAGATGTTGAGCACCTGGAATTTTTTGTGCATTTGTGAAACCTCAGTTTGCTCCGATAGTCTGTTATCACTGGCTGTAGGCAATAAGAAAGGGCAGGATTAAGAAGGACAAAGAATTTTTAGTATAGAACCTCCAATAATGTGTTGATGTCCAGAAGAGTTGAGCCATTTGTGATAAGAAAGAAGTGTTCATTAGACCCTGGTGAAATGTACTTCTCTGATCTACTCCTGAAAAGTGACAGGGGAATTCATAGGCCATGGCTCATGGGATGCATTGGAGCAATAAACCCCTAAGTGAAACAAGAGAGAGGAGAAGTAAATGCTGGAAGAGATGACAGAGCTCAGCCCTAAGAGTGGAACATGGAGTCTTCTATGATTGATGTTCGTGCCCCAGCTTTAGATTTGGCAGTGGCTAGTCCCCTCCTTTTATCCCTCACTTCTCCCTTACCATGAATCTGCACTTAACAGTAACTACACAAGCACAGTGTAAAATGTGATTCTAGTTTAGAGTTTCAGAACAGGCTGACCCTTAGAAGCACAGTCATTCTGATGCTTAAAGAAATAGGATAACATTTTTCTAAACTGATTTAGGATTTTTATCAATACATTTGGCTGGAATAATGTAAAGCTGCCCAAATCTATGAAATTGGGTAAGAGTTTGTTATTGTGATGAAGGTACAGAGAATTTGAAGATCTGTCTGTAAGCCATTATATGTAAATATTGAAAATGAGCTGAATCTGGTAGACTGCTTCAGGGTTCCAAACCAAACAGTTAGTATTAGGATGTATTCAATTTTATTTTATTAATTTTTTAATGCTTTATTTTTGAGAGACAGAGCATGAGCGGGGGAGGGGCAGAGAGACAGGGAGACACAGAACCTGAAGCAGGCTCCAGGCTCTGAGACGTCACCACAGAGCCTGACACAAGGCTCGAACTCACAAACTGTGAGATCATGACCTGAGCTGAAGTCGGACGCTTAACCAACTGAGCCATCCAGGCACCCCAGATGTATTTGATTTTACATCCAGCCTTAATACCGCTATATGTTTAGAGTATCTTTTTTCAAAGAATGAGTAATACATTTTGTTTTTTCCAAAAACAGTTTAGTGAAGTATTAGATGTTGAAGGACTGGGTTTCTTATTTAACTCTTTCTTAAAAGAGTTTGGAGTAAATCACTTTTTCTTTTATTCAGTTTATGAAATATGCACACTAATTCTGGCTTCCCTGTATCTGAAGGTGTCATACATGTACCACTCCTTGTGGTAAAGCCTTAAAATATCAGCAGTAGTGATATTTTAAGACTTTATCAACCCAAAGTATTGTTACGTGTATGAATAGTGGTACCAACATTGCATAGAATAAGAGCAGAATCATGTAAATGAATGCTATATTATTTAATCTTAATTATTCATAATTAATAAATACTTACATTTTATAAAAATTATACAAGTATTTGGAACAATGAAATCAGATGCAAAGGTTCATACATGTGTATTTTCAGATCCCATCCTCAGGTCACAGCTTAAAAATTCTAGGGTTAAGTGGTATCTGGGTGGCTCAGTTGGTTGGGCGACTGACTTTGGCTCAGGTCGTGATCTCCTGGTTTGTGCGTTCGAGCCCCGTGTCGGGCTCTGTGCTGACAGCTCGGAGCCTGGAGCCTACTTCGATTCTGTGTCTCGCCCTCTCTCTACCCCTCCCTTGCTCATGCTCTGTCTCTCAATAATGGATAAACATTAAAAAAAAATAAAAAAATTGTAGGGTTAAGACCTTGTAGGAATGGAACAGATCAGTACTCAAACCTACCACTATTTTGACTTGATTTTTACAAAATTTGAACATGATCTGCTCAGAAAGCTAAACTCCAGTGGCTCTTCAAGATAAGCCATGATGACAGAATGGCTATAGAGGTAAGCATCTCATAGATAAAGAGAAGTATGAACAAGTTCAGGCTGGGTAAACAATAGCTCCTTTTCCTTTGAAAGGAAAGGAATATAGAGGGATTATAAAGGAACATAAGGGATTTCAATCCCTTACTACTTTCTTTTGGGAAAATGATCACATTTACCATAAATTAAGAAGAAGGAATTTACATGCAAGTATGGAAGCAGATCACAAATAGACCTAGGGTATCAGGCAGGTCTTGATTAAGCAAGACCTAAAGATAGGCTGAATTACTATCATTTCATAGATGGGTAGATAGGAACCATAATAATAACAGCTAATATTTATGGAGTGTTCATTATTAGCTACATCTACAGATAATTTGTGTGTGAGGTAGGTGCTGTCTTTATCTCCATTTAGGAAATGAAGAAATCAAGATATACAGAGATTAAGAATCTTACTCAAGGTCATACATAGCTGTGCTAGCTTTCACACCCAGGGAATCTGATTGCCAAAACCACTGCCTTAACTAGTATGCTATATTGCCTCACATCAATGTGAAAAGTAGATAATCCACCACATTTGTTGCTAGGGAAGGGGGTGGTTTAGATCTGGTGGAATATGGCCCTAACAGAGGCCAAGTTCTAAATTACTTAGCAAGTGGCACAAATATCAAGGTAATTCTTTTTTTTTTTTTTTTTAAGGCCAGTCCAACAGGCACTGAGTATTGTGGGAATCTCCCACGAAGTATTTGGGACCCCTTATAAAGAGATTGAGACTTCACAGTAAGAAACCCAACCATGGGAATCTGGAATACAAGGGGAAGAACCCAGTCACAAGGGAACTAGAATAAAATCGGAGCAAAATCAGAGGAACAAGAATTCAGGGCAGGGGCAGGAGGATTTCTCACCCTATCTCACCTGCTGAGAGCTGGTGTTGGCCCCAGAGTCAGATGCATAGCTGTAGGTCAGGTCAATTTAATAGATTGAGCTCAGAGGGAAACAGAAGCAAGGACAGGAGCCAGGTCAGCCATGACAAACTAACCTGAGTGGGTGAGAGTTCCAGGGAAGAGGCTAGTTCTCATTTCCCTCTCTCATTTCTTTCTCTTGGAAGCCCCTGCTTCTGTGGGAGATCATGTGGCAGTGACAGGAGATATGCAAAGACTGTGGAATACGGCGATGCACATTCATACTATAATTACAAACTTAAGTAGCATCCTTTCACACATGATCTCCCACCATATAAGTTGCTATTCTCCTATTACAAAAAAAACATAGTATGTTATGTGATGCATGGGTGGTGGAGTATGCTAAGACATTTGGGAGGTTACTAGAATAATTAGATATGAAATTAGTTAATAATTCATGTCATTTTTTTATACTGACTTAAAATAACTTTTGGAGAATAGATATGGTTTGTCTCCTTAAAAGGTCAAGTAGGGGCGCCTGGGTGGCGCAGTCGGTTAAGCGTCCGACTTCAGCCAGGTCACGATCTCACGGTCCGTGAGTTCGAGCCCCGCGTCAGGCTCTGGGCTGATGGCTCGGAGCCTGGAGCCTGTTTCCGATTCTGTGTCTCCCTCTCTCTCTGCCCCTCCCCCGTTCATGCTCTGTCTCTCTCTGTCCCAAAAATAAATAAAAAATGTTGAAAAAAAAAAAATTAAAAAAAAAAAAAAAAAAAAGGTCAAGTAAACATTCAAGATAGCAATACTTATGAGAATTGTTTAAGTAGTTTTCATTTGCTACTCCCATCCTCTATTCTATGGAAAAAAAGCAATTTTATTTTTTCTTTCATATGGTGTTTATCCAACTGTGTCCATATTTTATCTTATAATAGCTCTAAAGACTGTACAATTATCTATTCTTTATAAAGCTCATGATTTCCTAGATCTAGCTGTAAGGGCTGTTAAAAATCTCCCCAAAATGTTTTTAAGAACCAAGTTTAATTTCATTTTTACCACGAAACCATTTTCTAGATGACTGCCATAATATGGGGTGGTTTCTACTTGAAAATCGTGCTCTTTTTTTTTTTTTTAATTTTTTAAATGTATGTTCATTTTTGAGAGAGGGACAGAGACAGCATGAGTGGGGTAGGGGCAGAGAGAGAGGGAGACACAGAATCTGAAACAGGCTCCAGGCTCTGAGCTGTCAGCACACAGCCCCACGCAGGGCTTGAACTCTGAACCATGATTGTTACCTGAGCCGAAGTCAGACGCTTAACCGACTGAGCCACCCAGACGCCCCTTGAAAATCTTGCTCTTGATCTGTGTATTTGTTTTGATCTGTTCAGTAAATACCTTTGTTAGTATGAACCAGGTCTGAGATGTACAAAAGAAATGTTAAAATATAGGATGCATCCAGGAATTGCAGTGACTTTCTGTGATGTACATTCTCTAAGTTGATAGAATTAATAATGTGCATCTTAGAGTCTCATCCCCCATTAGAGCCAGCCTGAATGGAGCATGAGTATGGGCTTGAGTTGGGACTATGGTGAAAGCAGGTATCACCATTTAATGAGCTGCTATATTGGTTCATGTCTCTGCCTTTGTTTCTTGATATGTCCGCTGGAAATAATACCTATCTTGCGAGGGGGAGGGGCCAGGGGGGAGGAAGAATTCCTTATGAAAAAACTAATGTATATAAAGTTGCCAATGTAGGTTTCCAGTAAAAGTGGTTATCCCTCATTGGCACCTGAACTTTAAGACTATCCAGTCAAATTATTTCAAATTTTAAGAAAAATTCTTTTAATGTTTATTCATTTTTGAGAGAGAGGGAGAGGGATGGAGAGAGAAAGAGAGAGGGAAAACAGGGGAGGGTCAGAGAGAGATGGGGACAGAGGATCTGAAGTGGGCTCTGTGCTGACAGCAGTGAGCCCAGTGAGGGGGTTGAACTTACAAACCATGAGATCAGGACCTGAGCCAAAGGTGGACACTCAAACAATTGAGCCACCCAGAAAATATTTTTGCCCCAAGTGCCCCAAGAAAATATTTTTGATATAAAAGACTATTTCCTGCCTCCCTGGGCACTCCCCATTAGCTCTCTGAAGTTAGTCGTGATAGCTTGGTGGATGTCTAGCACTGTGCTAAATGATTTCCATATATTATGCCATTTAATCAGAACAGCCATTCTTTAAAGAAATTTTTCATTTCTGACTTTGTACCAAGACTTTAAACTGTGTGTATTTTCTCTGAGAGCATATATTCTTTTGACTGTTGTCTGCCTTATTCTCTCTATTGATTTGAACTAATTATGGTACATTACGTAACCAAACTGTATCAGGAGGCTTTGGGATGCAAATAATAGAAAAGCAGAACCAATATGACTCAAAAAAAAAAAGGGGGGGGGGAATTTTTCGCACACACATACAACTGAATAATTCTTTACTGTGTTTTGTTTCTTTGTGATTCTTTTTACTCTGTCTTCCCCCATGGCTCCCCTTATTGTGTTAGAAATGGCTGCAGCAGCCCCTGACAGGACATCTTTATACCATGCTCTCCACTGGAATGAGAGGTTCTTTTCTCCCAGACAAAAACTCTTGTCTTCCTTTGAGTGGACCAATTTAGATCTTGTGTTGCCTTTCACACAGTGATTCGGAGTAGGGGATTGGAGTGCATTGAGTGGCTTCTCCCTTCTCTTTTCTGGATTAATCACTGGACAAGAGGAATCTGTTCAGCTGCTTAGCTCAGACCTATACCTGAGGCTGTGGTCAGTGTCACCCAAATCAAGGAGGGGCATAATGGAGCAAGAGGTGAAGTGGTACTGGGAAGACACCTTTGTCTTGTTCCCAGAATCACATGGAAAGCTTTCAACACTTTAGCTTGAACTATGATGTGTTGCTATAGGATTTTCTTTAAAAGATATCCTTTATCAGTTTAAGGATATAACTTTGTTAACTAAGAGTTTTAAAAAATCATGAATGGAGGTTGATTTTTATCAAGTGCTTTTCATTCCTGCTGAGATGCTCGTGTGTATTTTCTTTATTCTCTTAATGTGATACATTACTGATTGATTTTTTAAAAGGGTCAACTCATTTTATTAATTTTGATTTTTTAACAGTACTCATCACAAGTGCCCACCTTAATACCCATCACCCATTTAACCCATCCTCCCACCCATCTCCCCTCGAGCTCAGTTTATCCTCTACAATTAGGAGTCTGTTTTATGGTTTGCCTCTCTTTTTTTCCCCTATGTTCATCTGTTGCATTTCTTAAATTCCACATATAAATGAAATCATATGGTATTTGTCGTCCTCTGACTGACTTCACTTAGCATAATACCCTCTAGTTCCATCCATGGCATTGCAGGTGGCAAGATTTCATTCTTTTTTATGGCCGAGTAATATTCCAGTGGTGTGTGTGTGTGTGTGTGTGTGTGTGTGTGTGTGTGTGTTATATAAATATATATAGTTACATAGTTGGATCATTTTTTTACATTTGTATATACTCCTGAGAGCATCAGTGAAATCAAAATAATGAACATATTTATCCCTCTCCAAAAATTTCCTTATGCCCTTCCTAACCCGTTGCTCCAGTCCCTTCCCTCACATCTGCCCCTTCTCAAAGACTCCCAGGCAAACACTGATCTGTTGCTCTCACTATAGGTGACCATCTGCTGTCACTATAGATGAGCTGTGTTATTGACTCAAGTTTTGAATGTTAAGCTAAACTTGCTTTTCTGAAATAAACCCGACTGGATCATTATGTATTAGCTCTCTCTCTTAAATATTTCTGTATTCATTTAATCCAATGCTGTGCTTAGATGCAAAAATCCTGTTTATAATTGCAATTGGACCATAACTTTTCTAACAATACCCTTGTCATACTTTGGCATTAAGGTTTTGCTGGCCTCATAAAATGAACTAGAGAGTGTTTTCTATTCTATTCACTGGAAAAACTTATATAAAAGAGATGTTATTTTTTTTCTTAAATATTTGGTTTGAACCAACGAGAGAAACCAACTGGACCTACAGTTTTCTTTGTGGAAAAGTTTTTAATTATTCACTTTAAAAATAGATCCCATTCATAATGATATGGGCAGAGCTAGAGAGTATAATGCTAAATGAAATAATTCAGTCACAGAAAGACAAATACTATGATTTCACTCTTGGGGAATTTAAGAAACAAAACAAAGGAGCAAAGGGAGGAAAAAGACAAATCAAGAAACAAACTCTTAGTTACAGAAAGCAAACTGACGGTTATCAGAGAGGAGGGGGGCAGAGGAAAGGGTGGAATAGGTGATGAGAATTAAGAAGTGCACTTGTTGTGATGAGCAGAGGGTAATACATGGAAGTGTTGAGTCACGATATTGAGCACCTGTAACAGAACACTGCGTGTTAAGTAACTTGAATTAAAATAAAAGCTTAAAAAATACATGAAAAAAAATTAAACAAAATAGACCTAGAGCTATTCACATTTTGTTTCTTCTCTTGCTGTCAGTTTTTATAAGATGCGTGTTTTCTTGACTCTTATGAAATAGATACATTGTAGTGTTTACAATAAAGGTTGACTTTTTTTTTTACAAATGCACAATTTATTGATGTAAAGTTGTTCAAATATTTTATCTTTTAATATCTGTAAGCTCTATACTGATTCCCCTTTTTTATTTCTGATTAGTTATTTAAGCACACTTTGCATTTATTTATTATTCTCCATGATGGTGGTAGAGGGGGTTGGTTTATAAGCTTATTTGTCATTTCAAAAAACAGTTTTTTTTAAAGCTTATTTATTTTGATAGTGAGTGCACACACTCACTAGCAGAGGAGGGGCAGCGGGGGAGAGAGAGAGAGAGAGAGAGAGAGAGAGAGAATGAATGAATGAATGAATGAATGAATCCCAAACAGGTCCTTCGCTATCAGGGTGGAGCCTGACACAGGGCTCAAACCCGTGAACCTGTGAGATCATGACCTGAACAGAGATCAAGAGTCAGATACTTAACCAACTGAGCCACCCAGGCACCCCATCAAAAAAACAGTTTTTATTTTTGCAGATATTCTCTCTTGTGTGTTTTTTATTTCACTTATTACTCTTTTTATCTTTTATTTGTACCCTTTTATTTTCTTTCTTTTATAACTTTTTAAGTTTATTTTTGAGGGAAAGACAGAGTGAGCGGGGCAGGGGCAGAGAGAGAAAGAGGGAGAGAGAGAATGTCAAGCAGGCTCCACACTGTCATCACAGAGCCCTATGTGGGGCTCGAACTCACAAACCATGAGATCATGACCTGAGCGGAAACCGAAAGAGTCACGTTTAACTGACTGAGCCACCTAGGCATCCCATATAACTTTTTATTATGGATGTTTAGCTAAATGCCTTTCCGTTTTTCTTTTTCTCTAATATATGTATTTGGGACCATACATTTTCCTCTTAAAATACTTGTAATGCATCTCATAAATTTTCATGAACATTGACTTCAAAGTAGGTTCTGATTTCCATTGTGATTTCTTCTTTGACCCATGGGTTATTAGGAAATATATTTCTTAATTTGCAAGCATTATAGATTTTCTAAGAATATTTTTATTAGAAATTTCTAGTCTAATTTCTTAGTGCTCAAAAAATGTGCCTTGTATGAATTGAATTTGTTAGAATTTGTAGCAATTTGCTTTCACACATGGTTGATTTTTATAAGTCTATGTATATTTGAAAGCAACGTGTTTTCTGTGGTTTTGGGGGACAGTGTTGTAGGTGTGACTATTAGATCAAATACGTAAATTTCGTTCAGATCTTATATATTTATAGATATTATTTTGTCTGAGGTACCTGAAGGAGGTATCTTAAAATTGGTCTGTGATTTTTTTGTTGTTGTTGTTGTTGCTCTATTTTGTTTTGTCAATGTTTATTTAAAAGTTTTGGGCAGTGTTACATGCATAAAAATGTAGAATTATTATCTTTTATTGAAAAGCTTAAACCTTTATAAACCTTTCTAATAATGGTTTTTGCCTTAAAGTCTTCTTTGGTACAAATATGGTTTATAAGCTATTCTGTATTTTCATTTTATATGTACTTAAAATCCCTAATATATTATTATAATTACTGCTATATTCAGTTACAATTCATTTAGATTAATTCACATGTTTTTCCTTTCCATTGTTTTTGGATTCCTTCCAGCACCTTTGAGCTCCCATGTGGGAGCTCAATATACCCTTTACTGTTGTCTTTAAAGTAACCTGCTGGGGGGCACCTGATTGGCTCAGGTGGTAGAGCATGTGACTCTTGATGTTGGGGTGGTGAGTTTGAGCCCCACACTGGGTGTAGAACTTACTTTGAAAAAAAAAGTCTGTTGGTGGAAAATTCTCTACATTTCTTCCCTGAAAAATGTCTGGTTTTTACTGCATTATTGAGGGTTAACTTCACTGTTTTAGCATTTTGAAGATCACATTTTCTTCTGCATTTTCTAGATTGTTTTGAGAAATCAGCTGTCAGTCTAATATTTGCTCCTTTGAAGTTTTTTTCTTTGTTTTAGTATTCTCTCTTTAACTTTGATTTTCAACAGCTTTACTGTAATGTGTCATGCATGCTTTTCTTTTTATTTATCTTGCTTTATGTTTAGAGAGCTACCTGCGTCTATGACTTTTTGCCAACTTTGGGGAAATCTTAACCATTATCTTCTCAAATATTCCTTCTTCCTCATTCTTTATTCACTCTCCTCTGGGGACTTTATCTAACTTTCTGGGCATGTATGAATAGATCCCTTGGCAACCTATTTAACTCTGTCCCCAGCCAAGCTCTTAGTCACTTGTCTCTAACCACCTTGCTGTTTCTCTCACAAGCCAAGCATGCTCCTGCCTCAGGGATTTTGAAAATATTCTTTTCTTAGCATGAAACACTGTTTTCCAGATATTTCCAAGACTCATTCCCATACATGATTCAGGTGTCTGCTCAAATGTGGTCTTATCAGAGGCTTACCCTGATCACTTTTTTGAAATGATTACTCAGATTCCTCCTTTCCCACATTGTACTCTTACACTGTACCTGGTTTTGTTTCTTCATTGCACTTATTATAATAGGACACATTATGTATTTAACATTTGTTTGCTTATTCTCTGCCTCCCTCCATTAGAACATAAAATGTAATGAGAAAGAGACTTATTTACTTACAACTATATCCCAATCACTACAACTCTGCCTGAAGGAGAGCTAGGTACTCAATAAATACTTGTGGATAGATGAATGGGTGGATGAATGATTAATAGATAATGCATATAGGAAGATAGAGTTCTGTATAGAAAGTGAAGAAAACAAAGAGAAACTAAGCAAGGCATTTACATTTTATTATCTATGCTTTATTCTTTTATACATATAGTATCATTGATTATATTTCTATCCATCATTGTTACCTAAAATATCAAAATTAAACTTCACTATGTTTGAAATATTGCTTTCACTAATTTAAATTAACTGGTATCTCATAATTGAGTTTAGACATGTGTCCCATGTGCTTTAAATTTTTAACATTTTATTTTAATTTAAACAATAAAACCTGTATTAGTTTGGACTGCCATAACAAATACCATAGACTAGGTGGCATAAACGAGAGATTTATTTTGTCATAGTTGTGGATGCTAGAAACATGGTCAGCTTTGGTGAGGATCATTTTCCTGGTCTGCTGATGGCTGTGTTCTTGCTGTGTCCTCACAAAGCAGAGAATATGTGTGCTGGTGTCACTTTCTCTTCTTATAAGGGCACTAATCCCATCAATTGAATCCCATGCTCATGACCTCATCTAAACCCAATTATCTCCTGAGGCCCCCATCTCCAAATATATCACATTGGAGTTAGGGCTTCAACATACAAGTTTTGGGAGTATACAGTTCATTTTACAGCACCTACCAAATAAGATGCATTATTTTCCAGTGAAATAATGAATATGTACATTCAAGACTACTTGAGTATTTTTCAAGTATGAAATTATTGTGATTGCATAGAAAAATTTATCATTTTTGTGAAATACTATGAATGCTTTTAAGTATAAAGGCTTAATTGGCCAGGACCTGGTTATTGCTTTGTCTAGTTCATTTGTAGTCTATAGAGATACCTATTTATTGTGAAGCTATTTAGGGACTCACATGAATAGAACATTTCTTATGGGCAAAAAAACATAACTCTGATTTCTGAATGTCTTTGTAAATTTCTTCCCCTAAATAAACCTTAAATCATCCTATAATGCCTAGACTTAGACATGATGTGCTGTTGTTATAGGTACTCAGAAAGAATCTATATTGTAGATCAAAGCTAGTTGTCGAGAGAGACTAGACTCCCCTAACAGTAAGGCTTTTCTGTCTCGCTGCTGCCCACAGTATTTTGCCAGGTTACCTGAGGTCAGCATGCCTTCCTAATGTTCAGGGACTATGCTGCTTTTCCAGGAATGTCTCAAAGGGATCCTGCCTGAAAGAAAAGATGCCATAATGTAACATGTCACTGCCTATAAAGAGAGCAAGAATGGTCTCTGTCTTGTTCTTTTAGGCATCTTAAAACAAACGTAGCCAGCCTAGAAACAGAAATGGAACTAATAAAGTCATCAACTCAGAGCCTCCTTGCACCGCCCATGTATTTTCCTATTCTAGAATGAAGCTAATGATGTAAATAAATGCTTTCCAGAAAGGTTAAGGAAAGCATCCACCACCCCACAGCTCCTCATATTCCTCATCCTTGAAATAGGATTGTTAGTATCTGATAGTAACAAGAGGAGAAAGGGGGCCATGCCATATGTCCCTATGAGAAATACTGAACTTATAATGACTAAGAAACACCAGGGGGTTGTCTAAGCCACCAAGGTTATAAGGGACATGGCCTTACTGCAGCTGAACTAAAATTTAATGGTGACCTAAGACAGTGGTATGGTGGAGGAACTCTAAATAGATAGGCTTAGTCACAGCTCACTGAAAGGCCAACTATGCTGTTTTCATGGTGGGATAGGGAAGAAGAAACTGGTAAACATTTCTAAATGTCATATGTTTACATATGAATTTATTCATTTCTTTATTTTTAGGATTCTTCTTTGTGAAAAGTACTCTAAAAACAATCCCTTAGTATAAAGGGTATATAACAAAAATTACACATATATTCAGCAATGAAGAGAGTTTCCTAGAAGGAAGTGTGACTCCAGTGGGCCAAGAGTTCTGTCATTAGAGGTGGGGATTTCTTCTCAGAATGAAGTCAAATGTGTGCTCTTGCACAAGAGCACCAAGTGGATGCTTGAGAGGGCTCTGGGGTTACTTTAATGCAGGTGGGTTGGACTGAGACTGCCCACAGACGTGGCTGGAGTGGGGGGAGGGAGTGTCGCTGTGACCTCAGTGCTGAATTTCTAGAAACCAAATTTTAGGTGAAAAATGAAGCCACAATCTCGTAACTAAGAAGAGAATGATCAATAAGGTAAACAGCAGTGTATTAATTGGGAGTAGACAACATACCTCATTCAGGCATCAGTCTGCATGTGTACAGAAACATTTTTGGAGGCAAAGAATCAAAAAAGAAAAAGGCCTTTTCTAGAAAGTAATACATCAAACTGTTGTGGCCTGGAGAACTCACTCTACTCTGGAGTCGTTTCTTTCTCTGACTAATAACTTGGAAATGTCTGTAGTCGGAGCTCCGGTACCCCACCCAAAGACATTTAGAACTTTCTCCAATTTCTAGTTTTCCTGTTGTTATAGGTCATTAGAACTTTGACATTGCAGCACCTCCTGCCTCATCATACCCATGGCAAGCGAAAATTCCCTGGCCTTAGGTTTGTATTACAAAGGGTGTAGTTGAGATGAACAGCTCTCCAGAAGATGGAGTGAGGAGGGCCATGACATGATGTTGGGGACAGACAACCTGGGGGCCGCACCTTGGGCTCCTTGTTGCCTCACAGCTTGACCTTGAATATCTATTTCTGGCTTCAGTGGCTCAGGCTGCAAAATAAGGTCCCTTTCACCTTAGACATGTAACTTAGGTCTAGTGCTTGATTTAATTTTAGTAATTCTAGAACGAAAATGTTTAGGCTGAGGGAATGAACTTTTATGCTCCTTGAAGTTAAGAGGTTTTCTATCATTCCACCTTTCTTGGTAAAGCCTTTATTTTTATTTTTATTATTTTTAAAAAATTTTTAGTTTATTTATCTTGAGAGAGGGTGGGTAGGTGCAGAGAGGGAGGAAGATAGAGAATTGGAAGCATGCTTCACACTGTCAGTGCAGAGCCTGACATGGGGCTCAAAGCCACGAACTGTGAGATCATGACCTGAGCCAAAATCAAGAGTTGGATGCTTAAACAACTGAGCCACCCAGGCACCCCAAAGTTTTGATTTTTAATCTATCAGTCTTTTTTTGGTCCCCCTCCCTGTTTTTATATTATTTTTGTTTCCCTTCCCTCATGTTCATCTGTTTTGTCTCTTAAAGTCCTCATATCAGTGAAGTCACATGATTTTTGTCTTTCTCTGACTAATTTCACTTAGCATAATACCCTCCAGTTCCATCCACATAGTTGCAAATGGCAAGATTTCATTCTTTTTGATTGCCGAGTAATACTCCATTGTAAATATATACCACATCTTCCTTATCCATTCATCCATAGATGGACATTTAGGCTCTTTCCATACTTTGGCTATTGTTGATAGTGCTGCTATAAACATGGGGGGTGCATGTGTCCCTTGGAAACAGCACACCTGTATCCCTTGGATAAATACCTAGTAGTGCAATTGCTGGGTTGTAGGGTAGTTCTATGTTTAGTTTTTTGAGGAACCTCCATACTGGTTTCCAGAGTGGCTGCACCAGCTTGCATTCCCACCAACAATGCAAAAGAGATCCTCTTTCTCCGCATTCTTGCCAACATCTTTTGGTGCCTGAGTTGTGAATATTAGCCATTCTGACAAGTATAAGGTGGTATCTCATGGTGGTTTTGATTTGTATTTCCCTGATGATGAGTGAAGTTGAGCATTTTTTCAGGTGTGAGTTGGCCATCTGGATGTCTTCTTTGGAGAAGTGTCTATTCATGTCTTTTGCCCATTTCTTCACTGGATTATTTGTTTTCTGGGTGTTGAGTTTGGTAAGTTCTTTATAGATTGTGGATACTAGCCCTTTATCTGATATGTCATTTGCAAATATCTTCTCCCATTGCATTGGTTGCCTTTTAGTTTTGCTGATTGTTTCCTTCACTGTGCAGAGGCTTTTTATTTTGATGAGGTCCCAGTAGTTCATTTTTGCTTTAGTTTCCCTTGCCTCCGGAGACGTGTTGAGTAAGAAGTTATTGAGGCCGAGGTCAAAGAGGTTTTTGCCTGCTTTCTCTTCGAGGATTTTGATGGCTTCCTGTCTTACATTGAGGTCTTTCATTCATTTTGAGTTTATTTTTGTGTATGGTGTAAGAAAGTGGTCCAGGTTCATTCTTCTGCAAGTCGCTGTCCAGTTTTCCCAGCACCACTTGCTGAAGAGACTGTCTTTATTCCATTGGATATTCTTTCCTGCTTTGTCAAAGATTAGTCGGCCATATGTTTGTGGGTCCATTTCTGGGTTCTCTGTTCTGTTCTCTTGATCTGAGTGTCCTTGTGCCAGTGCTGTACCGTCTTGATGATTACAGCTTTGTAGTATAGCTTGAAGTCCAGGATTGTGATGCCTCCTGCTTTGGTTTTCTTCTTCAAAATTGTTTTGGCTATTCGGGGTCTTTTCTGGTTCCATACAAATTTAGGGTTATTTGTTCTAGTTCTGTGAAGAATGCTGGTGTTGTTTTGATAGGGATTGCATTGAATATGTAGATTGCTTTGGGTAGTATCGACATTTTAACAATATTTGTTCTTCCTTTCCAGGAGCATGGAATCTTTTTCCATTTGTGTCTTCTTCGATTTCTTTCATAAACTGTCTATAGTTTTCAGTGTATAGATTTTTCACCTCTTTGGTTAGATTTATTCCTAGGTATTTTATGGTTTTTGGTGCAACTGTAAATGGGATCAATTCCTTGATTTCTCTTTCTGTTGCTTTATTGTTGGAGTATAGGAATGCCACTGATTTCTGTGCATTGATTTTATATCCTGCAACTTTGCTGAATTCATGAATAAGTTCTAGCAGTTTTTTGGTGGAATCTTTTGGGTTTTCCATATAGAGTATCCTGTCACCTGGGAAGAGTGAAAGTTTGACCTCCTCCTGGCCAATTCAGATGCCTTTTATTTCTTTGTGTTGTCTGATTGCAGAGGCTGACTTCCAATACTATGTTGAATAACAGTGGAGAGAGTGGTCTTGTTCCTGACCTTAGGGGGAAAGATCTTACTTTTTCCCCATTGAGGATGATATTAGTGTTGGGTTGTTCATATATGGCTTTTATGATCTTGAGGTATGCTCCTTCTATCCGTACTTTCTTGAGGGTTTTATCAAGAAAGGATGCTGTATTTTGTCAAATGCTTTCTCTGTATCTATTGAGAGGATCATCCTTTATTTTATTGATGTGATAAATCACGTAAATTGTTTTGTGGATATTGAACCAGCCCTGCATCCCAGGTATAAATCCCACTTGGTTGTGGTGAATAATTTTTTTAATGTATTGCTGGAGCCTATTGGCTAATGTCTTGTTGAGGATTTTTGCATCCATGTTCATCAGGGAGATTGGTCTATAGTTCTCCTTTTTAGTAGGGTCTCTGTCTGGTTTTGGGATCAAGGTAATGCTGGCTTCATGGAATGAGTTTGGAAGTTTTCCTTCCATTTCTATATTTTCGAAGAGCTTCAAGAGAATAGGTGTTAACTCTTCCTTAAATGTTTGGTAGAATTCCCCTGGAAAGCCATCGGACCCTGGACTCTCTTTTATTGGGAGATTTTTGATTAGTAATTTGATTTCCTTACTGGTTATGGGTCTGTTCAAATTTTCTATTTCTTCCTGTTTCAGTTTTGGTAGGGTAAATGTTTCAAGGAATTTGTCCATTTCTTCCAGATTGCCCATTTCATTGGCATATAACTGCTCATAATATTCTCTTATTGTTTTTATTTTTGCTGTGTTGGTTGTGATCTCTCCTCTTTCATTCTTGATTTTATTTATTTGGGTCCTTTCCTTTTTCTTTTTGATCAAACTGGCTAGTGGTTTATCAATTTTGTTAATTCTTTCAAAGAACCAGCTTCTGGTTTCATTGATCTGTTCTACTGGTTTTTTGGTTTTGATAGCATTAATTTCTGCTCTAATCTTTATTTCCTGTCTTCTGCTGGTTTTGGGTTTCATTTGCTATTCTTTTTGCAGCTCCTTAAGGCGTAAGATTAGGTTGTGTATCTGAGATCTTTCTTCCTTCGTTAGGAAGGCTTGGATTGCTATATACTTTCCTCTTATGACCACTGTTGCTGCATCCCAGAGGTTTTGGGTTGTGTGTTATCATTTTCATTGGCTTCCGTATACTTTTTAATTTCCACTTTAACTTCTTGGTTAGCCCACTCATTCTTTGTAGGATGTTCTTCAGTCTCCAAGTATTGGTTACCTTTCCAAATTTTTTCTTGTGGTTGATTTCAACTTTCATAGTGTTGTGGTCTAAAAATATGCATGGTATGATCTCGATCTTTTTGTACTTGCTGAGGGCTGATTTGTGTTCCAGTATGTGGTCTATTCTGGAGAACGTTCCATGTGCACTGGAGAAGAATGTATATTCTGCTGCTTTAGGATGAAATGTTCTGAATATATCTGTTAAGTCCACCTGGTCCAGTATGTCATTCAAACCCATTGTTTCCTTGTTGATTTTTTGACTAGATGATCTGTCCATTGCCGTGAGTGGGGTGTTGAAGTCTCCTATTATGGTATTAGTATCAATGAGTTTCTTTATGTTTGTGATTAATTGGTGTATATATTTGGGTGCTATCACATTTGGTGCATAAATGTTTACAATTGTTAGGTCTTCTTGGTGGATAGACCCCTTAATTATTGATATAATGCCATTCTTCATCTCTTGATATAGTTTTTATTTTAAGGTCTAGATTGTCTGATATAAGTATGGCTATTCTGGCTTTCTTTTGTTGACCTTTAGCATGATAGATGGTTCTCCATTCCCTTACTTTCAATCTGAAGGTGTCAAGGTGTCTTTAGGCCTAAAGTGGGTCTCTTGTAAATAGCATATAGATGGATCTTGTTTTCTTATCCATTCTGTTACCCTATATCTTTTGATTGGAGCATTGAGTCCATTGATGTTTAGAGTGAATACTGAAAGATAAGAATTTATTGCCATTATGTTGCTTGTAGAGTTGGAGTTTCTGGTGGTGTTCTCTGGTCCTTTCTAATATTTGTTACTTTTGGTATGTATGTATGTATTTATATATACATACATACATATATATATATACATACATATATATATGTATATATACATACATATATATATGTATGTATATATGTATGTGTGTGTGTGTGTGTATTCGTCTTTCCCCCCCTCAGAGAGTCCCCCTTAAAATTTCTTGCAGGGGTGGTTTAGTGGTCACAAATTCCTTTAATTTTTGTTTGTCTGGGAAACTTTTTATCTTTACTTCTATTTTGAATGACAGCCTTGCTGGATAAAAATTCTTGGCTGCATATTTTCTGATTCAACACGTTGAATATATCCTGCCTCTCCTTTCTGGCCTGACAAGTTTATGTGGATAGGGCTGCTGCAAACCTGATCTTTCTTCCCTTTTAGGTTAAGGACTTTTTTTCCCTTGCTATCTTCATGATTCTCTCCTTGCCTGAGTATTTTGTGAATTTGACTATGATATGCCTTGTTGATTGGTCAGTTTTTGTTGACTCTAATGGGAGTCCTCTGTGCTTCCTGGATTTTGATGTCTGTGTCTTTCCCCAGGTTAGGAAAGTCTTCTGCTATGATTTGCTCACTTAACCCTTCTACTCCTATTTCTCTCTTCTTCTTCTGGGACCCCTATGATTCTGATGTTGTTCCTTTTTAATGAGTCACTGATTTCTCTAATTCTGAAATCATGCTCTTTTGCCTTAATCTCCCTCTTTTCTGCTTCATTATTCTCCATAAGTTTGTCCTCTATATCACTGATTCTCTGTTCTGCCCCATCCATCCTTGCTGCTGTGGCATCCATTTGTGATTGCAGCTCAGTTAATAGCATTTTTTGTTTCATTCTGATTAGTTTTTACTTCTTTTATTTCCACAGAAAGGGATTCTAATCTATTTTCAACTCCAGCTAGTATTCTTATTATCATGATTCTAAATTCTGGTTCAGACATCTTGCTTGTATCTGTGTTGGTTAAGTCCCTGGCTGTCATTTCTTCCTGCCCTTTCTTGTGGGGTAAATTCTTTCGTTTCATCATTTTGAAGGGAGAAAAGGAATTAATGAGGTAGAAAAAATTAAAATTAAAAAAATTAAAATAAACATTAAAATTAAGAAATTAAACATGCACACACACAAATCGAATAGATGATGCCAGATCCTAGGTGTGTTTTGGTCTGGGTGTTGAAAGTGGCTTGATATATTAGGGAAAAAAGGGGAAAGAAGAAAAAAAAAGGAAATAGCTTGAAAATTTGAAAAAATGAATATACTGAAGTAGACTAAAATGAAATGATGGAAGTAAACTAGAATTTGAAAAAATTTACACAAACGTAAAAAATACAGTAGAAAAAGAATTAAAGAAAAATATTTTTAATAAAAATTAAAAATAAAAATGAATTTTTTCTTTCTGTATTCAAGAAAAAGAAAAAAAAGAAAATTGTTTAAAAACTTGAAAAAATTAATACACTGAAGTAGACTAAAATAAAATGATGGAAGTAAAATAGAATTTGAAAAAATTTACACAAAAGTAAAAAATATAGTAGAGAAAAAAATTAAAAATATTTTTTAAAAAAATTGAAAATAAGGATGAATTTTTTCTTTCTGTATTCAAGAACAAGAAAAGTGAAAAAGAAAAAAAAATGAATAGATGGACCTGTTAACAGACTGTATTATGACTGAAATTACTTCGTTTTCTCCTAGAAGTCAGACTATGAAGCGCTTTATAGTCCATAAAATAAGCAGGTGGTGAGACTTCTGTTCTTGAGGAGGGAGGTTGTCCCAGTTGGGCGGGGCTTAGTGTAATGACTCCATTCTCCACTAGATGGCACTGCTAGCCTACTGGGGTGGATTGTTGTGGTGCTTGTAGGTGCATATGCGCATGCACAGCAGTGGTGAAAATGGGGTCACCCAGCTACCTAGTCTCTAGTATTGGAACTCTGTTCTCCCCGATTAGCAATTGTGCACCCGTCCTTTGTCTTCAGCTTTCATCCACTGGCTGCTTTTACACTGTCTGTGACTGAGCCTCAGGCAGTACCTCTCTCCTGAGTTTTGTCTCAGATGCAGCTGTTTTCCCCAGCCCCTTATTTCTGAGGGACTGCAGCTTTGACCTGTTCCACCCCTCTGTGGAGGGTCTCACTGAGCAATGGGCGAATGCCGGCCACACCCAGGAAAGTTCGTGTTACTGTGCTGCTGCCAATGCCCAGAGACAGTGGCCAGGTGCCAGCCTGCCCCAGAAAAAGTTCACAAGATAGTGTAGAAGCAGCATTTCAGGGATTATGGAAAATCACAACACACATCTGGCACCAGGCTTCACCCCCAACGACCTTGTTCCAGCACCAGGGAATGTGGCTGTTCTCTGGGGTCTGCTGGGCCCAGGTGGCCTCATAGCCTCTACCAAATGTCCTTCCAGCAGTGGAACCACTTCTCCCCGTGTGGCCCAAGCACCTCCTGGATCCCACTCTCTTCCTGGGGATTTGCCCTTCCCACCAGAGCACTGCCAGGTATCAAGCTGCGGATTTGCAGACTTTGTGCTCCCCCTGTTTACAGTATTAATGGAATTTATACTCTCTCCTTTCTCCCTTCTCCCTTTTTTAGTTCAGTCCCTGTAGCTGTTTCCAATTTTCCACTTTTTCCCTAGCTACTTTTGGGGAGGGGTGTTTTTCCTGTATTCTCCCCACTATCTCCATCCTCTCTTCACAAGCATAAGCACCTCCCTGCCCTCCGTGGCTTCTCTCTCCTCAAGTTCACCTCTCTGTGCCATGTACCTGCTGAATGCTGTGGTTCAGGATGTGCAGATTGTTGTGTTAATCCTCAGACCAGTTTTCTAGGTGTGCAGGATGGTTTAGTATTGGTCTGGCTGTATTTCATGGACACGAGACACACAAAATACTTCCATGCTGCTCCACCATCTTGGTTCCCTCCTTTCACTTGTGATTTTCATATTATATCTAAGAAACTACTGCCTAACCCAAAGTCATGACAACTTACTATTATTTTTCTTCTAGGAGTTTTATCATTTTACCTCTTACATGTGACTCTGTGATCCACTTTCTCTATCAGTCTTGATTTGCATTCTTTTCCTTTGGTTAGTTGGAGAGCAAGTGCCATTGACATGGTCCAAAGAATGTATTCTTTTCACCCTTTGAGCAAGGCATACCCAAGTGGAGCACCCTATCCCCTCCCCACATGCCTGTGAATGGCAAGTCATGAAAAATATCTGTTAATTAAGTCAATTCAATAATTACAAGTTGATTTGATCTCTAATTTAGGCATCACATGGGAAGATACTATTTATAATATATTCTGGTTGACCCTTATCCCAATTTCCATGGAAATAGCCTTCTTATGACACAAGTATGTTCATGGACTGCTTTGAAATTTCCAGCTGCTTTGTGTGAAACTGAACCTAAAAAAGAAACCTTCCGCTAACAGACCATTTTTCAAGTATGCACTCAGGTGCTCAGGAGGTAGGCTTAATTTGAAAAAAACTCACTGAAAGGATTATAGGTGTAATAATCCTGGGATTTCCCTCAAACCTCTTCAGTTGAAATCTGTGATGTTTTTGGGTTGCTTCTGTCTGAAGTCAAACACTGGAAGAGACTGCAAAAGCTTTTCCCCACCCCCTCTGTGAAGACAAAGATTTATGTATGTCAAGAGACTCAAACATAATCATATTCTTCTCTTGAATGATCAGTTAAACTTCTTGTTTGAGAGAGAAACCATATTTCAATAGTACCAGATTTACTCATCAAATGCATTGCTATTAAGAATATAAAAACATTTCAGGTGAAGTAGTAGTAGTATATGGGAAAAACTGGCTGTGTATTTGTAATAGGCCCAATAAAGGTGCAGAGGCCATGACTACATGGCCTACCTGGTGAAGGTAACATCAGCTGTGCCACTTCCATAAATTCAAGTTAATCTGTGCAAACTCATGCACACCACTAAAGAAGTGACTTGCATGGTGCAGTCACTGCAGTCTGCAGCTGTTAAAACACAGCATCAAACAAGATGGAAATGGCCAGGCTTGTTATTAGAAAATCCTTCCAGAATGTAGTAATTGCAAGGTGACCTTGCCCATCACTGATGTCCTGTGAGACAGGTGTAGTAGGCTCGTCTTACTAATCTTGCCCTGGTGGCATTGTGGTTATTGGCTTCCTCCATTAAAATGGAAAATAGAATTATATGTGACAGAATGAACATTTATTTGGCACCTTGGGTGAAATAAATACATAAACTGAAGTTAGCATCCTTCTTTGGCAAATCCCTGGATTAGTGATTTGCAGCTCTAGGGTGTACATCCTTTCTCACTCTTCTAGGAATTTGCTTGATATGAAATTATGCATTCCCAGTTGGTTATTTTTCTTGTGACTTGCTTATGGATTTTTTTTTATCATGTAGGTTTTTAAAGTCTTTATTCCAGCTTCACTGAGAAATAACGGACATACATCACTGTAAGTTTAAGGCACACAGCATAATGGTTCGCATACACACACTTTGGAATGACTGCAACAGCAGGTTCTGCCAAGCTCCATCCTCTCATATAGAGATGACAAAAAGAAAATAATGAGGAAAAGAATAGAGGGGGGAAAAAACCTCCTTGTGATGAGAACTTTAAGGATTTACTCTTTTAACTTTCTTACATATCACACAGTGGTGTTAGCTGTAGTCGTCATGATGTATATTACGTCCCTGGTACTTATTTATCTTAAAACTGAAATTTTGTGCCTTCTGACTACTTTGCTCTAATCAAGCCCCCTTTTCTGCCTGTTCTTCTCATAACCATAAGTCTTGTCTCTTTTTATATGGGTTTGTTTTTTATTTTTAGATTTCACATTAAAGTGGGATCATATAGGTTTTGGCCTTCTCTGATTTACTTCACTTAGCAAAAGACCTTCAAGGTCCGTCTATATTGTCACAAATGGTGGGATGTCCTAATGTTTTTAATTTATTTTAAATTTTTATTTTGAAAGAGAGAGAGGTGTGTGTGTGTGTGTGTGTGCGCGCGCGCGCGCGTGCAAACGGGAGGAACAGAGGGGGGAAGAAAAACAGACTCCCAAGTAGGCTCCACGTTCAGTGCTGAGCCTGATACAAGGCTCCATCCCATGAACCTGGGATCATGCCTGAGCTGAAATCAATAGTCTGATGCTTAACTGAAAGAGTACCCACGTGCCCCAGAAGTCCTCATGGATTTTTTTTTTAATGTCTGAGTTATCTTCCATTGCATGTATATAGCACATACATTTATTCATTTATCCATCAGTGGTTGCTTGGATTGTTTCCATGTCTTGGCTATTTTAAGTAATACTGCTAGAAAGATGGTGCAGGTATGTTTTCAAGTTAGTATTTTCATTACCTTTGAATATATTCACCAGTGTGGAATTGCTGGATCATATGGTACTTGTATTTTTAACTTTTTGAGCATCCTCCATACGCTTTTTCATGGTGGCTATACCAGTCTACAATTGCACCAACAGTGCACAAAGATTGCCTTTTTTCCATGTCCACACCAGCATTTGTTATCTCTTGTCACTTTCATGATGGCCATTCTAACAGGTGTGAGGTGAGATACCTTATCATGGTTTTAATTTGCACTTCCCTAATGACTAGTGATGTTGAGTATCATTTCAAATACATGTTTATCTTCTTTGGATTTGGAGAAATGTCTGCTTAGGTCCTTTACCCATTTTTTATTTTTTTTATTTTTTTATTTTTTATTTTTTTCAATATATGACGTTTATTGTCAAATTGGTTTCCCTACAACACCCAGTACTCATCCCAAAAGGTGCCCTCCTCAATACCCATCACCCACCCTCCTCTCCCTCCCACCCCCCCCCCCATCAACCCTCAGTTTGTTCTCAGTTTTTAAGAGCCTCTTATGCTTTGGCTCTCTCCCACTCTGACCTCCTTTTTTTTTCCTTCCCCTCCCCCATGGGTTTCTGTTAAGTTTCTCAGGATCCACATAAGAGTGAAACCATATGGTATCTGTCTTTCTCTGTATGGCTTATTTCACTTAGCATCACACTCTCCAGTTCCATCCATGTTGCTACAAAGGGCCATGTTTCATTCTTTCTCATTGCCACGTAGTACTTCGTTGTGTATATAAACCACAATTTTTTTATCCATTCATCAGTTGATGGACATTTAGGCTCTTTCCATAATTTGGCTATTGTTGAGAGTGCTGCTATAAACATTGGGGGTACAAGTGCCCCTATGCATCAGTACTCCTGTATCCCTTGGGCAAATTCCTAGCAGTGCTATTGCTGGGTCATAGGGTAGGTCTATTTTTAATATTTTGAGGAACCTCCACACTGTTTTCCAGAGTGGCTGCACCACTTTGCATTCCCACCAACAGTGTGAGAGGGTTCCCATTTCTCCACATCCTCTCCAGCATCTATAGTCTCCTGATTTGTTCATTTTGGCCACTCTGACTGGCGTGAGGTGATATCTGAGTGTGGTTTTGATTTGTATTTCCCTGATGAGGAGTGACGTTGAGCATCTTTTCATGTGCCTGTTGGCCATCTGGATGTCTTCTTTAGAGAAGTGTCTATTCATGTTTTCTGCCCATTTCTTGACTGGGTTATTTGTTTTTCGCCTTTACCCATTTTTTAATTGGGTCATTTGTTTTTTGCTATTGAGTTGTATGACTTTTGTATATGTTTTGGATATTAACCCCTTATCACATATACGGCTTGCAAATATTTTTTCTCATTCTGTAGGTTGCCTTTTCACTTTGTTGATGGTTTCCTTTGCTGTGCAGAAGCTTTTTAATTTGATGTAGTCCCACTTCTATTTTTTATTTTGTTGCTTGTGCTTTAGGTGTCATATCCAAAAAATCATCACCAGGAGTTTTGTCTGTATATTTTCTTCTAGGAGTTTTATGGCTTCAGGCCTTAAACCTAAGTCTTTTTAATCCATTAAAAAATTTTTTTGTTGTTGTTATTGCTTATTTTTGAGAGAGAGCATGAGAAAGGGAGGGGGAGAGAGAGGGGGGACAGAGGATCTAAAGTGGGTTCTGTGCTGACAACTGCAAGCCTGATATGGGGCTTGAACTCACAAACTGCGAGATCATGACCTGAGCTGAAATCAGATGCTCAACCTACTGAGCCACCCAGGTTCCCCTGGTCTTTAATCCATTTTGAATTAATTTTTGTGAGTCGTGTAAGATATGGGTCCAGTTTCATTCAAGATGTATTACAAAACTGTAATCATCAAGACATTATGGTACTGGCACAAGAACAGACACTCAGATCAATGGAACAGAGTACAGAACCCTGAAATGGACCCACAAACATATGGCCAATCAATCTTTGACAAAGCAGGAAAGAATATCCAATGGAATAAAGACAGTCTCTTCAGCAAATGATGTTGACAAAACTGGACAGCAACTTGCAGAAAAAGGAACCTGGACCACTTTCTTAGACCGTATGCAAAAATAAACTCAAAATGGATGAAAGACCTAAACATAAGACGGGAAGCCATCAAAATCCTAGAAGAGAAAGCAGGCAAAAACCTCTTTGACCTCGGCTGCAGTAACTTGTTACTAAACATGTCTCTGGAGGCAAGGGAAACAAAAGCAAAAATGAACTATTGGGACCTCATCAAGATAAAAAGCTTCTGCACAGTGAAGGAAACAATCAGCAAAACTAAAAGGCAACCAACAGAATGGGAGAAGTGAAAATGACATAGGGTTAGTATCCAAAATCTATAAAGAACTTCTCAAACTCAACACCCAAAAAACAAATAATCTGTTGAAGAAATGGGCAAAAGACGTAAATGGACACATTTCTGAAGAAGACATCCAGATGGCTAATGGACACATGAAAAAATGCTCAACATCACTCATCATTAGGGGCATACAAATCAAAAGCACAATGAGATACCACCTCACACCAGTCAGAATGGGTAACATTAACAACTCAGGCAACAACAGTTATTGGCGAGGATGCAGAGAAACAGGATCTCTTTTGCACTGCTAGTGGGAATGCAAACTGGTGCAGCCACTCTAGAAAACAGTATGGAGGTTCCTCAAAAAATTAAGAATAGAACTACCCTATGACCCAGCAATTGCACTACTAGGTATATATCCAAGGGACACACATGCACCCCAATGTTTCTAGCAGCACTGTTGGCAATAACCAAATTATGGAAAGAGCCCAAATGTCCATTGACAGATGAATGGATGAAGAAGATGTGGTGTGTGTGTGTGTGTGTGCATGTGTACATACACACACACACACAATGGAGTATTACTTGGCAATCAAAAAGAATGAAATCTTGCCATTTGCAACTGCATGGATGGACCTAGAGGTTATTATGGTAAGCGAAATAAATCAAAGAAAGACAAATATCATATGACCTCACTCTTGTGGAATTTAAGATACAAAAGAGATGAACATAAGGGAAGGTAAGCAAAAAGAATATAAAAACAGGGAGGGAGACAAACATAAGAGACTCTTAAATACAGAGAACAAACTGAGGATTTCTGGAGAGGCTTTGGGTGGAGGTATGGGCTAAATGGGTCAGGGGCATTAAGGAATTCACTTGTTGGGATGAGCACTGGGTGTTACACACAGGGGATGAATTGCTGGAATCTACTCCTGAAATCATTATTGCACTACATGCTGACTAACTTGGATGTAAGTTAAAAATAAACAAAAATTGGGAAAAAAAAGATATGTGTCCAGTTTCATTCTTTTACATGTGAATATCCAGTGATCCTAGCACCATTTATTGAAGACACTGTCTTTTCTCCACTGAGTATTTTTGGCTTGCCTGTCAAATATTAGTTGACTATGTTTGCTTGGGGTTACTTCTGGACTCTTGATTCTGTTTCATTGGTGTATTTCTTTTTATGCCAGTAGCATACTGTTTTGATTACTATAGCTTTATAGTACAGCTTGAAATCGGGAGTCTAATGCCTCCTGCTTTGTTCTTCTTTCTCAGGACTTCTTTGGCTATCAGGGGTCTTTTTTGCTTCCATAAAAATTTTAGGAGTAATTTTTTTTTTTTTTTTACTTCTGAAAAACTGCCATTGGACTCAAGATGGAGATTGCATTGAATCTATAGATTGCTTTTGACAGCATTGATATTTTAACAATATTCTTCCAATCCGTGGATACAGGATACCTTTCCATTTATTTATGTCTTCTTCGATTTCTTTCATCATTATCTTACAGTTTTTAGCATTCATTGACATCTTTCACCTCCTTAAATTTGTTCCTAAGTATTTTGTTTTTGATGCTATTGTAAATGGATTGATTTCTTTATTTCTTCAGAAATTTTGTTGTTAGTGTGTAGAAATGCTAGTGATTTTTGTATGTTAATTTTGTATCCTGAAACATGACTGAATTCATTGATTAGATCTAACAATTTTGGGGTTGAGTCTTTAGGATTTTCTTTTTCTTTTTTTTTTTTAGTGTTTTTTTACTTTTGAAAGCATGGGCATGAGTGGGGGGAAGGGCAATGAAAGAGGGAAAGAGAGAATCCCAAGCAGGCTCCTTGCTGTCAGTATAGATCCCAACACAGGGCTCGGTTGCATGAACTCTGAGATCATGACCTGAGTGTCATGAAATCAAATGTTGGATGCGTTTTTATTTCTTTTTCATCTCTTCTTCCCCCCCACCCCCCACCCAATGCCCTAGCTAGTACTTGTAGCACTGTGTTGAATAGGAGAGGTGAGAGTCTATGCCTTTGTTTTTTTCCTGATATTAGAGCAAAAACTTTCATCCTTTTCAACATTGAGTATGATGTTAGCTGTGGGCTTGTCATATATGACCTTCATTATGTTGAAATATATTCATTCTGTGCCTCATTAAGTAAGAGTTTTATCATGAATGGATGTTGACCATGAGATTTTTTTTCATGAACTACATTTATTTATCACTGTTACCCTCTATGTATGTATCAATCTTTTCCTTAATGTCTCCAGATCTTAATTAATAGAAAGGCCTCCCCACACTAAGTTAATAAGGAATTTCTCTTATGTTCTTCTAGTTTTTTATGATTTCATTTTCTAAGATTTAAATCTTCTTTGGAATTTACATGGTGTACATTGTGAAGCATTAATCCAACTTCATTTTATTAAAAATATCTCTCCAGTTTTTAGAGACAGTGTTTGAGTTGTTGGTCTTTTCCTCAGTGATTTCAGGTACCATGTTTATCCTACACCAAATTCTGTATGTAGTGGGGTCTATTTCTATATTTCCTGTTGCAATCTATTGATCTGTTCATTATTGTGTCAAGACCACACTTTTAATTATTGCAGCTTTATGTTAATTTATGAGTATTAGGAATACATCCCCTCATTTTGCCTCTTTTTGGAGTTTCCTTCAAATTGTTGCTTTTTAAAAAAAATTTTTTTTTAATGTTTATTTATTTTTGACAGAGAGACAGAGCGTGAGCAGGGGAGGGGCAGAGAGAGAGGGAGATATAGAATCTGAAGCAGGCTCCAGGCTCTGAGCTGTTAGCTCAGAGCCTGACACGGGGCTCGAACTCACACTCACAGACTGCGAGATCGTGACCTGAGCCGATGTCGGACGCTCAACCGACTGAGCCACCCAGGCGCCCCCAAATTGTTGTTTTTTAATGGACTTTAGAATTTGTGTCTCTCCCACCCTTCCTCAATTTTTGGCCTTGTTTATTGTAATTAGAGTAACTTTTAAAATTTGGGTAAGAGGAATTGATCACTTTGAGACTTCCTATCTAAGAACTGGTCATGCCATTCTTTTTCTACACGTCTTTGTGGCCTTCAGGAGTGCTTTAAAATTGTATTTATAAATCTTACATATTTCTAAAGTTATTTTTTTTTTTTTTTGGTATTTCATCCTTAACCATTGCTATTGTAAATGGAGCCTTCCTCCATTCCTTCTTTGTTTTTTCCCCTCCATTTCCGCTTCTAATTTGTTATAATTGTTCATCTGAAATCTGATATCTCTGTAGTAATTTTATATAATGCTACCTTATTAATTTTTCTTGTTGATAGTACTTTATCAGTTGAATATTTCTGGTTTCCCACAATAGTAACAAATGGTGATACTTTTATTTCCTCCTCTAAATTGCAGTACCTCTACTTACTTTCTCTTATTGTGTTGTCCAACATCCAGTACTGTTAAGCAATCATGGTGACATGTGAATGTCCTTTATTCCTAATTCAGGTGGGAATACCTTTACTGTTTGCCCCAGTAAGCATGGTGGTCACTTTGGGGCCATGGTATATTTGATCAAGTTAAGATACCCATTTATTTCTACTTAAGTTCAACCATACTTCTAAGTAGTAGTAAAGCCACAGGAATGTATATCTGCACCCTCTCTAGCATGATAGAATCAAAGCTTTAAAAGGAAACTTAAAGACTTTCTAGTACACCTCCCTCCCATAATGAGTAATAAATTCCAACCACAGGGAGATTATACTTCCTCCCAGAAGTCCCAAAATTAGATTGGAAAATAAGCTGGAACTAAAAATCACTGTCTCTTAGGTCTCACACCAGTGTTTTTTTGGGGATACACAACTTACATTGAAAATTTCTCAGATGACTATTTTTTTCTTCCATTGTGCTTTCTCCTTTAAGATTTTTCCATTTTATCCTTCTCTTTCCATCACATTTCTGAGACCTCACATGTGTTGCTTGGCTGTGCCTGCTTTCCCCAGCCTGCCATTGCTGAGGAGCCAAGTTTATCAAAGATTTCTAGACAGTGACATAATCCCTTCCCCACCCAAAAAGACCTCTGTTATTTGGTCTTCCTGGACAAAGTGCATTGTCTTCCAAATGCTGCTGGTTACTTTGGGACAGAAAGATGATTGGAGCCACCTGAACACCTAAAAATAGGCTTTAGCTGTGATGGTGCCTTAACAAAGTGATTTGAACCAACAGTAGATATGTCACAAATGCCATTGTATCTTAAAGACATTTGATGATGATATTCAGATCTCAAAAGAAATTAGGTCATAATATATTGATAATCATTAAAGGAAAAATAATTGTGTATTAGTACTGTATTTCTGATTTTGCACTTATCCTTTGTTGTAACTTTCATTAATTTTTAAAAATCAGTAAAGGGTTTTATATACTAAAAAGTTTTGTATACAAATGAGAAAAATCTAAGCCATTGGCAAATTGTTTTGAATAATAATTTTCTACTGTAAAACAAAACATAATATTTCTACCCATATACAGTTAAGAAACTCTGAAGTCAGATTGGGTTTGAATCCTGGCTTTACTACTGCCTGGCTGAGTGACTAGACCCAAGTATCTCAACTAAGTCTCATTTTCCTCATTTGCAAAAGGGGGCAGGAATACCTTGGAGAGTTGTATGGGAATTAAGAGAATAATGCACCTAAAGTGCTTAGCACAGTGGTACCATGATGTAGGGACTTAATAAATGAAAGCTACTATTAGTGCAATCTTTTGTTAAGGGCTGTAACAAAACCTGTTGTTGTTGTTGTTTGTGTGTGTTGTTGTTCTTTTAACTCAGATGAATTTAGAGATTAAGGAGCAAATATCACAGTTTGGACACAACTTGGATCTATGATTTCAAAACAGCTCATTCATCCACATGTACTCCTTTCTGAGACTTAGAATTAAGGTATTTGCAAGGGTTTGACTGAAATCTCTGCCCGGGCTCTTTTTTCTTAGGAATTATTTGGGTAGCTGTGCCAATTAACAGTTACCTAAAACCTCAAGTCTAAAAATAGGTTATTAACTTTTTAATGAGGTTTTCATTAGCCAATTACTATTTGTTGGCCATCTGATAAATAGAAGAAAAAAAGCACAAAAGACTAATATGATTCACTCTACACACTTCGAACTGTAAATGACTTGGACACCTTTTATTTATACGTTCATTACATAATTTTGGAGTGTCTATTTTGTGTTAGACATAAAATATGTATCCCTAGGGATACAAAGTTGAAAAGACAAATCCTTACTCTGAAGAAGCTTACAGTCTAGTATGGTGCTTACAAAGGAACTTAAAAGCCACTTGTTATAATAATGTAAGCCTTCCCTGATAGCCCTTAGCCTCAGCTGGGGGAATTACTCCTCTTACGTGGTCCCATAGCATTCTATGCTTGTATGTATTTTAGCATTTCTTACACGGTAAATTGTCTCCTGTGCCGGACTCTAGGCTACTTGAGGACAGGACTGTGTCTTATTCACCACACAAGAAAGAGATAACTAAAACATGATCTTGGCCCTTAAATAACTCAAAATTGAGTAACAGACTGATAAAACCAGCTAACATATATAAAGATAAAACCAACTTACAGTATAAGCTTGAATGAATTCAATACTACAGACTGTATGCTGCAGAAGGTGGGGAGGTTGTGATATTATTTGGAAGAGATGGCATTTGAATTGAATCAGAAAGAAGGGTAGGATTTCCATAGGTAAGGATATGGGGAAGAAAATCCAAGATGAGGGAAAAGCATAGAAGCAGGATAGTACATGGGCTGCTTGAGGTATAGCAGAGTCCCATGTGAGTGGGCTCCAGCAAGGTTATTGGATGGGGGCTTCATGGTAACTGACCTTGAATGCACTAATGGGGTGTTGAGACTTTGTTCTGCAGGTATTGGTGTGCTGACGATGATAAATGGGCAAAAAGGATTTGGTCACTTTGTCAACAGTGTGAATGTTGGAAAAAGAAAGATCAGATTTAGGAGGGGCAGTATGGAGATTTCCAGTAATGTAGATAAGAGATGTTGCAGTGAAACAGGGAAAGAAGAGAGCAGTTCTGAAAACATTGTGCAAATGGACATGTCAGACCCTGATCTGGCATAAGGGCTAGAGATTCCGGTTTCAGAGTCCTTTTCTCAAAGGTGATGGCAGAAGCTATGACAGTGGCTAGGGTCAGTTAGGAAAAGTACAGAGAAAGCAAGCCAGGCACTGAACTTTGTGGAAAACTTGTTTTTAAAGAGTAGGTAAAGCTTCAGATTTAGATGAAATTGTTTCAAATTTGTTATTAAAAAGCTGAGGAAGGGGCATCTGGATGGCTGATAGGGTTGAGCATCCAGCTTTTGGTTTCAGCTCAGGTCATGATCTTACGGTTTGTGGAACTGAGTCCCACATTGGCTCTGTTCTGCCAGTGCAGAGCCTGCTTGGGATTCTCTCTCTCTGTCTCTGCCCCTCCCTGTTTGTGTGCGCGCGCGCGCTCTCTCTCTCTCTCTCTAAATAAATAAATAAATAAATAAACTAAAAAAAAAAAAGGGAAAACTGTATGTTTGGAATCAAATGGTTTGCCTACAATTTAGAGCAAGGCCCCCTGGAATCCAGGTGCCCCAACCTGTAGTTCAGTGCAGTATTAGTTTGATGCTCTGGATTCTGGTTGAATACTAAATTCAAAAATCCCACCACACACCTTTCCCATCCCTATTGATCTTGGTAAGACAGACTAAAGTTGAATTTTGGACTCCTTTATGTGAACCAAAGTTTCCTATATGTCTTATACTTCTAGCTAATAACAGCAAAGAGAAAATTTTGCCATTGGAAAACATAGGGCAAGCTGTCCATATGGGTGCCACTTAAAACTATAATGTGTGCTATGAATTTGATAGTAAGAACTGTAAAAAGCCTAATTAAATCTACTTTATGCTTCAAAAGCACTGAGTTAATTTTGTGCATTATTAAATGTTTTCATACCTTTATGTAAAAAAGAAACCTGCTACATCTTCAACACTGAATTTTCATTATCCCCAAATATCCTTGCTATATACAGAAATAGAAAGATTTTGCTCAAAAACCAAACCAAATTTTTCTTTATATGTTTAACAGAAGATTTTGTTGTTATTAATGGCAGTCTTCTATGGTATGTGCCAAAGGTGTGGCTTTGAAATTGTTTTTAACCCTTAATTATCAAATGAAATATTTATACCTGAATTAGGGAAGCCTGGAAAGAAAGAATATGAAACTTTGATAAAAACCATCTGAACAAGCAAGTATATAATAGGGCCCATCTTCAGAATAGCATCATCCTTGCTGAACAATAGAACTAAATTATACATGGATTTTATTTATTTGGCTGGAAGAGCTTAGCTTTGAAAATGAAAGCTTGACTTCATCTTTACCAATTTTGATGCCTTTGATTTCCTTTTGTTGTCTGATTGCTAATGCTCGCACTTCCAACACTATGTTAAACAACAGCAGTGAGAGTGGACACCCCTGTCGTGTTCCTGATCTCAGGGAGAAAGCTCTCAGTTTTTCCCCATTGAGGATGATATTAGCTGTGGGCTTTTCATAAATGGCTTTTATAATGTTTAAGTATGTTCCTTCTATCCCGATTTTCTCGAGGGTTTTTATTAAGAAAGGATGCTGAATTTTGTCAAATGCTTTTTCTGCATCGATTGACAGGATCATATGTTTCGTATCTTTTCTTTTATTAATGTGGTGTATCACGTTGATTGATTTGTGAATGTTGAACCAGCCCTGCATCCCAGGAATGAATCCCACTTGATCATGGTGAATAATTCTTTTTATAAGCTGTTGAATTCGATTTGCTAGTATCTTATTGAGAATTTTTGCACCCATATTCATCAGGGATATTGGCCTGTAGTTCTCTTTTTTTACTGGGTCTCTGGTTTAGGAATCCAAGTAATACTGGCTTCATAGAATGAGTCTGGAAGTTTTCCTTCCTTTTCTATTTTTTGGAATAGCTTGAGAAGGATAGGTATTATCTCTGCTTTAAATGTCTGATAGAATTCCCCAGGGAAGCCATCTGGTCCTGGACTCTTATTTGTTGGGAGATTTTTGATAACTGATTCAGGGGAAGGAAAAAGAAAAAGAAGTTAGAGTGGGAGAGAGCCAAAGCATAAGAGACTCTTAAAAGCTGAGAACAAACTGAGGGTTGATGGGGGGTGGGAGGGAGGGTAGGGTAGGTGATGGGCATTGAAGAGGGCAACTTTTGGGATGAGCACTGGGTGTTGTATGGAAACCAATTTGACAATAAATTTCATATATTAAAAAAAATGGATTATCACCTCATAAGAAAAAACAAAGGACCCAAGTAAACAAAATCACAAATGAAAGAGGAGAAATAACCAACAGCAGAAATATTAACAATTTTAAGAGAGTATTAAAAAATTATATGCCAACAAATTGGACAACCTAGAAGAAATGGATAAATTTCTAGAAACATATAACCTACCAAAACTGAATCAGGAAGAAATAGAATATTTGAAGAGACTGATTACCAGCTATGAAATTGAATCACTAATCAAAAAACTCCCCAAAAACAGAAGTCCAGGATAAGATGGATTCACAGGCAAATTCTATCAAACATTTAAAGAAAAGTTAATACATATCCTTCCCAAACTATTACAAAAAGTACCAGAGGAAGGAAAATTTCCAAATTCATTCTTTGAGATCAGTATCACCCTGATATAAAAACCAGATAAAGACACCACAAAAAAAAGAGAACTATAGGCCACTATCTCTGATGAACACAGATGAAGAAATTCTCAACAAAGTGCTAGTAAACACAAACTAACAAATTTAAAAAATCATTCACCATGATCAAGTGGGATTTATTCCCAGGATACAAGAGTGGTTCAACATTCTCAAATCAGTGTGATACATCTCATCAATAAGAGAAAGGATAAAAAAACCATATGATCATTTCACTAGATGGAGGAAAATCATTTGACAACAAAGTACAACATCCACTTATGATAAAAACCCTCAACAAAGTAGGTCTAGAGGAAACATACCTGAACATAATAAAGTCCTTATATGAAAAACCCACAGTGAACATCATACTCAATGGGGGAAAGTTGAGAACTTTTCCCCTAAGCTCAGTAACAAGGCAAGGATGTCTACTTTGACCACTTTTATTCAACATAGTGCTGGAAGTCCTAGCCACAGCAATCAAGCAACAAAAAGAAAAGCCATCCAAACTGGTATGGAAGAAGTCAAACTTTTACTCTTTGCAGATGACATGATACTATAAATAGAAAACCATGAAGATCTCACCAAGAAACTACTAGAACTGACAAAAGAATTCAGTAAAATCACAGGATACAAAAATCAATGTACAGAAATCTGCATTCCTATACATTAATAATGAAGCAGCAGAACGTGGAATTAAGAAAACAATCCCATTTAAAATTCCACCAAAACAAATAAAATATCTAAGAAGAAACTTAACCAAAGAGATGAAAGACCTGTACTCTGAAAACGATAAAACACTGATGAAAGAAATTGAAGATGACACAAAGAAATGACACATGCTCATGGATTGGAAGAATGGTGTTAAAATGTCTATACTACCCAAAGCATTACACAGATTTAATGCAATCTCTACCAAAATAACATTTTTCACAGAACTAGAACAAATAATCCTAAAATTTGTATGGAACCACAAAAGACTCTGAATAGCCAAAGCAATCTTAAAAAAGAAAAAAACTGGAGGTAACACAATTCCATAGTTAAAGTTATATTACAAAGCAGTAATATTTTAAAAAGTATGGTACTGGCATAAAAATAGACATATATCAATGGAACAGAATAGAAAACTCAAAAATAAACCCATAATTATGTGATCAATTAATCCTTGATAAAGGAAGAAAGAGTAAACAATGGGAAAAAGACACTCTTCAACACATTGTATTGGGAAAACTGGACAGCTATGTTCAGAGAATGAAACTGGACCACTTTCTTATACCACACACAAAAATAAACTCAAAATGGATGAAAGACCTAAATGTAAGACAAGAAGCCATCAAAGTCCTTGAAGAGAGAACACAGGCAGTAATTAATGTCTCCGACACTGGCTGTAGCAACATCTTTCTAGATATGTCTCCTGATGCAAGGGAAATAAAAGCAAAAACAAAACAAAACAAAACTATTGGGATACTATTGAAGTAGAAAGCTTCTTCTGCACAGTGAAAGAAACAACAAAACTAGAAGGCAGCCTATTGAATGGGAGAAGATATTTGCAAATGACAAATCTGATAAAGGGTTAGTATCTAAATACAGAAAAAAATTATATAACTCAGTATCCAAAAAATAATCCAATTTAAAATGGGCAGAAGACATGAACAGACATTTCTCCAAAGAAGACATAGAGATGGTCAACAGACATGTGAAAAGATGTGCAACATCACTCATCATCAGGAAAATGCAAATGAAACTACAAGATACCACCTCACACCTGTCAGAATGGCTAAAATCAAAAACACAAACAACAGGATGTGTTGAGAAGGATGTGGAGAAAAAGGAACCTTCTTGCACTGTTGGTGAGAATGCAAACTAGCGCAGCCACTGGGGAAAATAGTATGGAAATTCCTCAAAAAGTTAAAACAGAACTAGGGCACCTGGGTGGCTCGGTTGGGTAAGCATCTGCCTTTGGCTCAGGTCATGATCCCATTGTTTGTGAATTCAAGCCCCACATCCGCCTCTCTGCTGTTAGCACGGAGCCTGCTTCAGATCTTCTGTCCACCTCCCCATCTCTCTGCCCCTCCTATGCATGCTTTCTCTCTCTCTCTTTCTCAAAAATAAACATAAAAAAATGTTAAAACACAACTATCCTATGATCTAGTAATTAGACTGCTGGGTATTTACCTCAAAAATATAAAAACACTAATTCTAAGGGATATGTGCACCCCTATGTTTATTGCAGCATTATTTACAATAGCCAAATTATGGAAGCAGCCCAAATGTCCTTCAACTGATGAATGGATAAAGAAGATGTAGTACATATATACAATAGAATATTATTCAGCATAAAAAGAGTGAATCTTACCATTTGCAATGACATGGATGGAGCTGGAGAGTATTTATTAGCAAAATGAGTTAGAGAAAGACAAATACCATATGATTTTATTCGTATGTGGAATTTAAAACACAAAATAAACACGTAAAGGAAAAAAAAGAAAGACAAACCAAGAAACAGACTCTTAACTCTAGAAAACCAGAGGGGTTATATGATTACCAGTGGGGAGGTAGGTTGGAGGGGGGTAAAATAGGTGATGGGGATTAAAGAGTACACTTATCATGATGGAGAAAAGAAAATTGTCACAATCCATGATAAATGAACTATTTACAACTGAAAAAGTCTGATAAAGGTCAGTTGACAAAATGAGCAGGAACAATAAAAATACTAAAAGTTGATGGCCCATACCCAGATAATTGAACATTTTTTTCTTAGAAAATGGGATTCAGCCATTTGAATACAACACAGTAAATGATCCTATTAGAATTCTCACATATGGACTCATGACCCACCCAGAAGGATCTGAAATATACTTTTGAATTGGCTAATCATTTTCTAGCAGAGTTTCCAGAAAATGATGAAGTTTTTTTTGTTGGTGGTGGTTTTGTTGTTTTATTTTCCTTTGTTTATTTTTTATTTTTTTTTCTCAAGTATATTTTATTAAAATAATATACACATACAAAAGTGTGTTTCATAGGTATACAACTCAATGATGTTTCAAAAATTGAATACACTCAGATCAAGACACAGAACATGACCAGTCCTTTAGAATCCACCATCATAGTCCCTTCCAGTCAGTAGGTACTCACACCCCCGCCCCCTACTCCCAAACTGTTGGGAGATAATTATCATGGGTTCTGATGTTTCTGCACTCTTGGAAGCAGAAACACTGCCTTTGTTCAGAGTATCTTTTTTTTTTTTCCAATATATGAAGTTTATTGTCAAATTGGTTTCCATACAACACCCAGTGCTCATCCCAAAAGGTGCCCTCCTCAATACCCATCACCCACCCTCCCCTCCCTCCCACCCTCCCATCAACCCTCAGTTTGTTCTCAGTTTTTAAGAGTCTCTTATGCTTTGGCTCTCTTCCACTCTAACCTCTTTTTTTTCCTTCCCCTCCCCCATGGGTTTCTGTTAAGTTTCTCAGGATCCACATAAGCGTGAAACCATATGGTATCTGTCTTTCTCTGTATGGCTTATTTCACTTAGCATAACACTCTCCAGTTCCATCCATGTTGCTACAAAGGGCCATATTTCATTCTTTCTCGTTGCCACATAGTACTCCATTGTGTATATAAACCACAATTTTTTTTATCCATTCATCAGTTGATGGACATTTGGCTCTTTCCATAATTTGGCTATTGTTGAGAGTGCTGCTATAAACATTGGGGTACAAGTGCCCCTATGCATCAGTACTCCTGTATCCCTTGGGCAAATTCCTAGCAGTGCTATTGCTGGGTCATAGGGTACGTCTATTTTTAATATTTTGAGGAACCTCCACACTGTTTTCCAGAGTGGCTGCACCAATTTGCATTCCCACCAACAGTGCAAGAGGGTTCCCGTTTCTCCACATCCTCTCCAGCATCTATGGTCTCCTGATTTGTTCATTTTGGCCACTCTGTTCAGAGTATCTTTTTAAGGATATCTGAGAACAGCCTTGGAAGACAGAAATAGTGTTTCCCTCCAGAGCAAAGGGCAGGTTTGCTTACAGCCTTGAAAAAATAGAGATTGTCTCCTATAGAACAAAGTACAGGTTTACTTGGTATTCTATGGAGTAAAGATAATGTTGGCCTTCAAAGCAAAGGGCATACATGCTTAATTCCCATTATAAAGGATTCACTTTCCCTAAGCCCAGGGTTCCTCTCCTCTGCAGCCCACTGTGTGGGCAGGGGTCACTTGGCTTTCTTCATGCTGCAGAATAAGAATTAGGGCTCAAGCAACTGGTGCAAGCACTGAAGCTGGCTATTGAATTGTAACGTCCTTTGTCTCTGACTCAGCATCCATTAACTAAGCACGCTAACATGCTAAGTTTGTAAGTAGGGTAAAATACCAGAATCTTCACTGTTCTTCATAGTGATTACTATGCTGACTTCTATCACCATAGATTAGGTTTACTTGTTGTTAAACTTCAACTATAAATGGAATTATATAGCACATACTCTTGAGTCTGGCTTCTTTTATCCAACATCATATTTGTGAGATCCATTCATGTTATTACATGTAGGCACAGTTCTTTATTTCTCACAGTATTCCATGGTGTGAATATTTAAACTGTGTTTATTTTTTCTGCCAGTGATGAACATTGGGGCAGTTCCCAGTGTTAGCTATTAGGATTGTGCTGTTATAAACACTTCTTTGCACGTCTTTGTGAATACATGTATGCATTTCTGTTGGGTATATTCCCAGAACTGGATCAGAGGGTGTGCATAGATACTGCCAAACAATTGTCTAAAATTTTTGTATCAGGCTACTCTTCCACCATTGTGGTTTCTCTGTGTACTTTTCCACACTTGTTATTTTCCATCTTTTTAGTTTATCTGTTTTTTTTTTTCAGACTGACATGCTTTCATTTTGCCATAACATGTACAAATAAATAGGCCAATGGTACCCTTCCAGTTTTACAGAGCAATCTCACAAGTATTTTTGCTGCTTAGGAAAAGCGATCTATCATTTGCTAGGTTGTTACCAGGGTAAATTGTCAAGATAATCAGGGCCACAAATTTTTTGTAGGTAATTTTCCCATGAAGACGACAATCTCTGAAGTCTTCAGCCTCTGACGAGACCAAGTTATTCAAATTGTATTTCTAAAGATACAGTTTTAACAGAAACAAGGTGAAAACTGTTGTGGATATTCACAGAATTCTCCATATTATATAGGAAATAGATCTATATTCTTCCAAGTGTTCCCTCAATTGAAAGCAAAACATATCTATATGACTGAATCTTCCCAGTAAGCAAAAGCAGAGAAAGTAACAGGATTTTACTAAATATGAGTGAAATTAAGGGCACAGTAGTTAATCTTTCACATAAATAAGGTCACATGAAAACAAGAGAGAAAACACCCAACATGGCATTGTTTTTCTTTAAAAAGCCCTTGGGTAGGTAACAGAGCTAACACTTCAGCCACCTGCAATTCTCCCATCCCAGTCCTGAGAAAAGTAGCCCTTCTGTCACCACTCACAGAGCAAGCATCCCTTCCTTGCAGGTTCTCAGTCAACCCAGTCTTAATTCTAGGCCCTGCATTTCACTGGCAGTTTCTGCTGCTGGCCTTTAGTTCAGTTTTCCCTGCATGGGGCACCCATCACAACGTCTTTGGTTCTTTCATCCACTTTGAACAGGAAACACCTTTCTTTCCATCTAGACTGGTCTTCCCTTAAACCCTATAGGCATTGCTAAGGGAAGGAGGGGCTGGAAGCGTGCAGAGGGGCAGTAAGAGCTGTGGTAGTCTTCTTGACAGGACTCCCGTTCTGTCTCTGGAGAAGAAAAGAGAGCTAGATTAAACTAAAGAGGCTGCTTTTGCAGATGTGTCTGAGCTGACACTTTTTTTTTTTTTAATGTTTTTGTTGAGGGTGAGGCTACCACTTTTAAAAAGAGGTAGGAGAGATATGAGAGAAAGAGACAAAGAGAAGGAAATGAGAAAGAGAAGACAAAGCGTACACTCACCGTGGCACCTGTGACACTTAATCATGTTGAAGGTGAAGAATGGAGGCAACTTACAGTCCCTAGATTTTATATGAATTCCCTGGGTGAGGCTGAGAAAGCCTGGTACTTTATCACCAAGGACATTATCATTATCCTCGTTATGTGAATAGGGTCTAACTCATCACCTCAACCACTTGCCTGACAGCCTGTAGGTTTCCTGAGTGGTGGTTGTGGTGGTAAGGAATTGGAGTCTTGTAGGGGGGGAATAGAAAGGTCTTTCATGGGCTGGCAGGAAACGTGGACCCACCACCAGTTCTGGAGATCAGTGTTTATCTAAAATCAGAAAGTGGAGCTGACAACGGTCTGGAAAATGTCCATCCAGCAGGCAACAGCCTGAGGGGGTGGGTATAGGCAGCAGTCGGTGACCAGAAGGGCAGGAAGAGCAATGGAGTTGCATAAATCACATAGACCAAGTGGCACACTGCTGTTTTCCCTGGGTTTTATTAATGCCCAGCAATTGTCCACAGGTGATGAGCAAAGTGAGTAAAACAGGCTCCTGAACATAGCTAGAAATCCAGGTGGTAGTGACCAGGCTAGAGGCCCTGGGAACAAACAAGCAGTGTAGATAAAAGCAGTGCAATTTATAATATCATTTGTTTGGCTTAGAAGAGTGTGAACCATGCCACATAGCCTGTGATGTTAATATGGAACTGCCATGAAGGTCTAATGTTAAAGTTGAGAGAACGAATGTTCAAAGGAAGGAAGATGCTGAAAGGTCAGCACATAAAGAGTAATGGGCATACCCAGTGCTGTTGCCAAAGCACAGGTCCAGCAGGAAATGGTAGGGGATCTTGTATGGGAGTATTTTCAAGGGTGAGGTTAACCACTTTGGAACTCAAGGAGATCTCTACTGGCTTCCTTATCTGGCCAAGTCTAGCTTTATGGGCTCTTTCATGCAATAGGTAGTATTCAAGTGGATTTGGCCAGAGGTCCTCTTTGATAATCTCAGCAATTCTGTCAGACTCTGGGAGGTTGTGGTCTGAAAACCAGGCAATGAAGCTGCAGATGAAGTCTTGATTCTTATGACGTCTTGATTGGAGTGGCAAGAGACATCACTTGGCTGGGGGTTCTCACCTCATATTCCTTGACAGTGAGCTTGTTTCTGCACTATGGGTTTCTTAGAAAGAAAAACTTGAACTTGCAGCCCATCCTAGGGTATCTGAAGCCCTTCACCTCCATATTGGTTATGTACTTAAACATCTATGCTTCTTGGCCTCTAATCGGGGTGGACAGCTGTGGGTGGTTCCAAAAGGCCCTGACCCAGAAGCTGGGGATATTCTGAATGATGTAGTTCCTCTGCTCTAGGTAGTGTTGCCATACCTTCCCAAATTTGTGCTCCACGTGCAGTATGGCTCTGTCAGCCTGAGCCTTCCGTGTCCATTTCTGGCTGGCTGGCCTCCACGGAGCTCATGTGGAGAGCCACATTCAGGGACCAGGGACCTCCCTTGACTTTCACCTAATTTACCACTTTGTTTTCCTCCACTGCTTCCATTTCTTCACCTCCTGGCTTCACCACCACCACTCCAGCCCTCTCTTCCTCACCCACTGCTCCTCAGAAGATGGCACACATTTCAGTCTGTTTTCTTGGCCTTTGCCCGAGCCATCACTTCAGACCCCAGCCTCCATGTGCAATAGATTTCTAGGCCCTTATCCCCACTAGGACCATGTGGCTCTTTACACTAAAAGCCATTTTTCATGTTGCTTTCATTTACTCAGAGGCTGCTTCTAGGCCCTTCATGGGTCAGTCTCATGATAGTCCATTTCCATAACCTGTGCCATCCTTTTTATTTCTGCCTCGCTAGTGTGTGTGTGATGTTATCACATGCTGGTTTTAAGTTGCATTTACCTCCTGTGTAACAAAGAAACTTTTCATGTGTTTTGATATCCTCTCCTTACGAGGTGTCCGAGTCTTCTCCCCATTTTTCTGTTGCGTATTCTGTATTTTTCATATTGATTTGTAGGAATCCTTTATGCATTATAGATACAAGTCTCTTTAGAAACCAGTGTATTGCAAATGTCTCCTCCCTTTCTTAGTTGCTTTCCTCTATTTTAACTATGTCTTTGGATGAACAGAAGTTTTAAATTGTAACATATTCCAATTTATCACTTTCCCCTTTTAGATTAGTGATTTTTATTTTCTGTTTAAGAAATCTTCCCTGTCCAGGATCTTTCACTTTTATACCCACAGTTGATCTGAAATTGGTTATTGTGAATGATGTGTTAGGAATCAAGATTCATTTTTCCATATAAATATTGAATTGACCAGACCCTGTTTATTGAGAAGACCATCACCTCCCCATGCATGGGTTTTTAAATGTTTCCATCAAAAATGGCATATGTCATTAGCCAGAGCTAGTCAGATGGCCTTGCCTAGCTTCACAAGGTCAGGTAAGTGCTATCGTCTAGGAAAAAGGAAACTAGAAGTCCTGGTGAGCATTATATCACTCATCAAAGAGTATAACCTGAGTAATGTGTAAAATTAGCAGAGTTAGGCCAAAGAAAGAGAAAAAGTAAATGAGGAACATTAGAGGAGAAAAATGAAAAACAATAGAATATCAACCAAAGATTAACAATAAAAGGAGGAAGAGACTATGTAAACAGTATTTGGAATGAAAAATAGTCACAGTAGTGATTTAGAGAACTATCAGAGGGCATGTTGGAAAACATTATGCCAATGCATTTTCAAACCTGGATGAAATATATTATTTCACAGAATGTATTTCATTGACACTGACTGAAAGGCAGTAGAAAACCTAAACAGATGTAGAAACAATAAGTTGAATCAAGAGTTTCAAAGTAATCTTTGCACAAAATAGCATGAGGCTGAAATGATGTTGAGACAAATACTACTATACCTACATAGTCTATTAAATACATAGTCTATTAAACATTAAATATTTATTGTGTGCCTGTGCTATGCCTGGCACACTTCTAGGCCCTTGGTGTATATTGGCAAACAGAACAAAGATTTCTTTCCTTTTGGAGTTTCTAACAGAGGAGAAAGACAATAAATAACACTTAAACAGTAAAACATAATAGGAAGTGATGAGTACTATGGAAAGGAAACAAGAATTGAATAAGGAGAATGAGGGTTCTAGGAGTAGGGAGTGGGGAACAATAATTTTAAAAGGGGTGGTCAGAGGAAGCCTCATTGAAATGGTAAGATTTTGGCAAAGATTCAAAGACGAGAGAGTTAGCTAGAGGATATTATAGAGAAGAGCATTCTAAGAAGAGAGAAGAGCTAAGCAGAGGCTGTAAGACAGGAGCATGCCTAGGGCATTCAAAGAATAACAAGGAGATCACTGTGACTGGAGCAGAGTGGATGAGAGAGGCCAAATCAAGTAGGGTCTCATAGGATATTGTAAGACTTGTGGCTTCTGCTCTTAGTGAGATGGAAAGCCACTTCAGAAATTTGAACAGAGGACTCAAAATCTGGCTTAGGTTTTGCATGGATTGTTTTAGGTCCTGGGTGAAGAATAGACTGGATGGGGGCAGTGGTAGATGCAGGGAGATCTTTTAGAAGGCTATCCAAAGTAGTCCAGGTGGAAGAAATTTCTCAGACCAAGTGGTAGCAATGGAGGTGGATGGTGGATGTAGTATGATGGTAATGCCAGCATGGTTTCATGATAAATTGGGTAGGGGAAATGAGACAAAGAAGTCAAAAATGACTCCATGGATTTTGACCTGAGTAGCTGGTAAGATAGAGTTGCCAGAAGCAGAGAAGGGGAAGATCATGATGGAGCAGATCTCTACAGAAGAATCAGAAGTTTACTTTTAGATGAGTGGAGTTTAAAATGACTGTTAGACAACAGTTGAGATAGTAAGCATTAGAAATCTGAAACTCAGGTCTGTGACTGGGATACAGATTTGGGAATAAACAGCATACATGATATTTAAAGCCAGAGAGCTAGATTAAATCACCAAGGGTGTGAGTATTGATATACTAAGCCCTGGGGCCTCCAAAATTATAAGGTCAAGGAGGATAAGACTAAGGAGAGACCACTGAGGTAGGAGGGAATGAGAGTGTGCAGTGTGCTGGCAGCCTGATGCATAAAGGGAAGTGTTCAACTGTGTTTACATGTGTGACATGGTGATGACAGGTCAAGTAAAATGAAGTCTGAGAATTGACCATTGGATTTTACAGCAAAAAGAATCACTGGTGACTCAGGAAGAGCACTTTCAGTGGAGTGAGGGGGCTGGAGTGGGTTTTAAGGGGAATGAGAGAAAAGAAATTTGAGACAGTGAACATTGACAATTCTTTTGAAGAATTTGCTCCAAAAGGAAATAAAGAAATGGGGTCATCACTTGACAAGAACAGTTTTGGAAGCGTGAGAGGGTGACAGCTTAGCTATAATGGGTTTAAGAGGAAATGTGAAGGGAGAAAGTGAAGGTAGCAAGTATACACGACTCTTGAGCAGTTGTGGTCTACAGAAGGGGGGGTGATAGCTGGTGGAGAAAGTAGGTCAATGAAAGTGTTTTTAAAATGGGGGAAAAGGAAGTATGTGTACGTGCTGATGTCAATGATTTGGTAGGGAGCAAAAAATGATGTAGGAGAGAGGAAGGAGAATCATTCGATGGATGCCCTTGAATAGATGAGATCAGATGGAATCTGGAGCCTAAGTGGAGAAGGAGGAGGACTTGGCTGTCGATGGGAGCACAGTAAGTTCACCTGTAGGAACTGCAGGAAGGCAAAGGATAAGGGTATGTATGCTGGTCAGTGGGTAGAAGTGGTGGAATCTATGAAGTTCTCTTCTGATTTCTTCAGTGTTATAAGTAAGGCAGAAAGCAAGATTATTAAAAGGATGAGGCAAGAGGCAGTGGGATTCTGAGAAGAGAGCTCTCAAGGTCATGGATTTGAAGTGAGTTACGTCAGCATGGTTGGGAATTTTTCTTCAGCCACATTCAGTGTACAGGCGCAGCATGAGTAAGCAGAGTTAGATTTAGAGCTGAAGCAAGAAGAGCAAGAAAATGATGACAATAATCGATCTTAGAATTGAAGCTGCAGGAATAGAGGACATACAGGGATGAGGGGCAGTGAACAGGTGGCCTGATCAATGCACTGGAAGACCCAGGGAATTGAGGTGTTGTTGGGCCAAGTACCAGAGTGCGCTGGAGGGATGCCACAGAGGTTGGGGAGTGGAACACAGAGGATTGGTCAGAATCTTACTTATCCTTCCAAATGGGGCTCAGATGAGGCAGATTGAGGATGATGTCATTCCAGGTGGGGAGGTCAGTGAACCACGAGGCCAGGGTGTGAAGGATCACTGATGTGTATATTGAAATGATGGAAAGATAAGGCCAGAGAGCAGTGAGAAAGAGCCAGGAGCTAAAATCATTGAGAAATGAGGGGGGTATGACCTGGGGATCATGACCTGGGCATGAACGCAGGGCATTAGGCGATCTAAAGTGATGACAGGAGATTTAAAGCTGGGCCTGTATTCTAGGGCCAAGGTTAATTACATAGCAATGCCACCTTTGCTGAAATCAGTTAGTGGGAAAGCAGATACTTTTAGAATTTCATATTAATGTCACAGACCCTGTATTTCACTATTTTTCTCAGAGTGCCTAGAAGAAGGTTACACATAAAGGAGCTGATAAAAAATAAGGAATGTGTATCTTTTTTTTTTAATTAGAAAGTGAATGGTGACCATACTGGGTTTAGGGTGAATGGTAATTTCTCTTGGGGTCTTTCATTCTGTTTGAGTCCTAGAGGATGGACTAGAAACTACTGAAGAGAACAAAATAGGATTTTAAGTTGGGGCTTGAAACATTCTGGCTATATGTATGTGTATATATATTTATATATATATATTTATATATGTGCAATATAATATATATAATATATACATAACATAAATATATACTTAAATATTTTTTAGATTTATATATGTGTATATATATATTTTAGAAAGGGATATATATATATATATATATTACATATTTTAGAAAGGGGGACCATATATATTATATACACATATATTTTAGAAAGGGGGAATATATATATATTTTAGAAAGGGGAAATAAAGAAAGATAATACAAAATATATGAACTGTCTAGTCAACCAGAAGCAGAAATAGAAATGTGAAAAGAGAGGAAGAGGGAAGGGGGGAGAGATAGAGAAAGAAAAAAGGAAGAAAGAAAAGAAAAATGAGGAAAGAAAGAAGGATGGCTTCTTGGGAGAAGTCCATAGTAGCCACAATTCTGCACAGCATAGAATTGTGAAGTGTTTAAATTCTCTGGGAAACAGAAAAAAAAAACAAACATGATCTTTTAATGGATAAACTTAATATAAGATGAATGAAGAGAGCCTGTGAATTGTGTAGTCTTAATTCCCTTTGACTCTTCAAATCCTGTTGAGCAGTTCTTCCTTGCTTTGAAAGGGATCTCTCTTGACTTAAAGTCTTTAAGCAAGTATGTTTGTATAATTTGGCATGCAGAGCCACGGTTCCTTGGGCTGGGCCACCCAGGGTAGAACGTTAAGGACCTCAATCTGGTGTTACTTACTTAAGACAAGAAAGAATGCTGGTAGACATGAGAAGGAGATACACACTTTGTTACTTTCCTCAGTTTCCCATAGAAAGCCCATGAAACTGTGTGTGCAGAAGGAATTGGTGAAAAAGAGGCTTTGAGTGATTAACCAAGTAGCTTTACAGCTGCAGTCATCTCTCTACAGCCTCTTGGAAAAAGTATATAAATAGAAGTGGAATGAAAATATTTTAGTTACCAGAGAGTGGGTAATGATTTACCCTGGGAAAGTCAATAATTGTGATTTAATCATGTGCTAGGAATACAGCACTCAGAAAGAGCAAATATGCATGATGGTGCCTGATAAAACCATAAGGGGCTGAAAGTCTCTGTAGGGTGCTGGTCTGGTGTGGTGGAGCCAGATAGCAGGGGTGACTGTGATCAGCCTACAGATGTAAAGAGCCACTTAAAAAATTGAAAAAAGTGGTATAAAACATTACATAAAATATGTTTGTAATATCTAAATGCTAAACATAATCATTTTAACTTAATTGGGTTGAAACTAATGATTAAAAGTAAGGAAGTTGATACTATAGCAAAATCAATAAAATTCATTTATGAAAATTTGAAACATGGGATCTTTTTTAAAAAAAATAGCATGACCTTGAAAAACAAAGTGCATCATGGTGTCATCATTACAGGAGCATATTTTTTGAGCCAACTTTTCCAGCTGCTGGAAAAGACTCTTTTAGACTGTACTAGTTACAGAATGGTGAACAGAATTTTGTTCTAATGCCTGTTTTCTTCTCAGCTGTCATTTTGAAACAATCTCTTTTTTTAATCAGTTTTTTTCTTTAGAAATAACAATGTTTTTGTGTTTTGGTGCATTACATTTTCACTGAACCCTCTGCACTAGGCACTGTCATTAGCCCCATTTTACAGATATGATGACTGAGGTGCAGAAATAAGAAGTAATTTGCTCGTGGACACTTAGTAAATGGCAAAGTCAGGAATCAGGCAGTCAGATCCCTAAGTTCTTCCTCTTAAACACTGCAGGGTACATCCTGAGACTTTCTAGGCCTCAATTTTCTCGTGGTGGTTGTGTCAAATAAGATAAGGAGCTCAGGTGGTGGAGGGTTGGGGATGGGGATGAGGTTGATTTTGTCTTTATCTGTTTCTGTATTGTTTCACTTGTTACAATGAACATGGATTAGTCCTGCATTTTTGTAATCAAGTAAAACAATTTTAACGCCTATAAGAGTGCCTGGGATAGACAGGCACCCAATAAAGTTGTTGCTATTATGTCTGAAAGCAAAGTCCTAGAGTTTCCACTTGACTTAATAGGGATTTGTTAGCTCCGGAAGCTTGGTTGTGAAGGAAAGAAATAAGATAGGGCAATAGGTAGAGAAGAATTCAGGTTAGAGGTTTTTATTTTCCAATGAGAAGGGCTTGTACATCCTGAAGTGAGGGGTGGGGAGGGCAGGAGGGAGAGCAAATTGGTGTGAGTGTGCCGATAGAGTGAAGTCCCAAGGAACAGGGGAGGGAGATAGTTCTGGAACCCTTTACCTTGAAAAACGTTAATATGACTTCACTGTTGGTAGATAAGCCCCATTTTATAAGCTTGCTGAGGTTATAAAAATAACAAGATCATTTTGGAAAATGAGAAAGGAATGAAAAGAACGCTATGGTTTTATTTATCTACCTGGTTCTGGGCAATGTGAGAATAGGTTTTCTGAAGAGGAGCCAACAGTTTATTTTTCCATTTGTGGGTTACAATGGTAACATGATTGTTGGCAAAAGAACATCTTTTCAAGTGGCTTCCCTTGGTGTAGGTCAGCAGGGTAACAAGAGGAGGTATTTCTGCAGCTGGGAGAAAGGTTCAGAACCATCTTCCTGGAATCTCATTTCAGAGTCTAAAATAGATGTGAAATACTGTGCTATTTGGGGATTGGGGGCCTATTCCTTCTAAGCACATCTGCTGGTAGCTGTTGAAATTCAAATAAATTCAAATAAAGTCCAAGTAATGCTCATATTATACTTATGGATTTCAAGGAGTGTTTAAAAAACACACCTCCAGAAAACCTACACTGCAGTCACTGATGTTGATGAAGACACAATATGAAAGCCTTGCTTTTTGGCCAACCATGGTTTTTCTGAGTCTGAACCACAACATTTAATCTCTTAAAAACACCCCTTTCTCCCTATCTGAGTCACTTTTCAACTGAGATTCGTTTTCATTTGCAAAATTTTAAATATGAACTCTATCCAACAGTTGTGGGTTTTGATTTTGATCATTCTGCAGCCTTCAGTAGTTGAAATGAGGTTGCTAGACTATTTAAGTCAGAAAGCCAGGACTGAATAGATGCGTTTTTCCTCTTTGCCTTTTCTCCAGTAAATGACAGTTTTCATTTGGGTGCTGTGACTAAGGGAACTTGGTATATCTATTTATTTACACACGATTCCATTTTATAAAGAAATCAGGGCCTCTTTAAAAAGGCAAACACAGGGGGCACCTGGGTGGCTCATTCGGTTGAGCATTTGACTCTTGATTTCAGCTCAGGTCATGATCCCAGAGTCTTGGGATCAAGCCCTGTGTTGGGTTCCATGCTGAGCATGGAGCTTGCTTAAGATTCTCTCTTTCCCTCTTGCCCTCTCCCCCTCTCTCTCTCAAATAAAAAATTAAACAAAAAAAAGCAAGTACAGGACAGAAAAATATGGGAATTTCTCTTTCATTGAACTGTGACTCTCTGTAAGGAAATGTGATCTACCAAATGTATTGAAGGAAGTAGAAGAACCATTTTAAGGTTGTTTTTCTATCTTTTTCTAAGTAGTTGAAATTTTGAATACAATTTCAAGTGGAATATTCATATGTCATTACCTGAGGGTTTAATGTTAGAAGTAGATACCATAGCAAGTATATTACATGAATTCACTCCTTTAGTTTAAACCTCATAATTACCCAATGGAGTATTATTATTTCCATCTTATAGATGAAGGTATCCAAGGATTAAAAATGAGTAATTTGCCCAAAGTCATACAGTTGAGTCAGGATTGAAACCCATGTCTATTATTCCTGGTTATTAACTCATAATCCAAATTATGTCTGTTATATGAAATCCAGTAAAGGAGAAGATAAAGGACAATAAAAAGAAATCAAAATGTATTAGGAGTTAGAAGAAATGTCTTAATTTTTTACATGTGAATTTTTTTGTCTAAATCCAGGCAAACTTTTGAAAAAAGTATTACGGTAAAAATAAAGTATCTGGAAGGAAGAAGACAAACAGGATACCAAGAGCCCAGAACAAGGTTCCATAGACAAAGGTGTGTCAAAAATCGCATACACTTGATTTTCAAGATGTGATGCTTGCATTCTCCAGCACCTTTTGGAAACATGGTTTCTGTAAGGTTCTGGTACAGTGAAAGATCCTTCCTCTAGGAAACCTAATAACTTGCCATTTGACACTGATATTCCTGTTCTCTTCTACTCTTTGCTTTCATCTATATGGTGAAAAATATAGTAGGTGTTAGAATCCATAATGTTCAACAACTACTATTGTTCAACTACTAGTATAGTTGCTTCCTGCTTCCTCCCCCATTTTATTTACAGAAAAATATTATCCACGATTCCACTATTCCACGTCAATAGTGACTTTGAGTTTTGTCTTCTTCAGTATGCACAGTAAGTGGAATTATTACTGGGCTCCCCTCCATCATTAAATAGGAACAATTTTTTCCAATTTTTATAATTATACCTCTAATGCCTATATAGTACTCTGTTGAGTTTATAAAGTATAATTTATATCGGGTATTTGGCTTGTTTTCAGTTTTTGCTTTTATAAATATCCTTCTGAGAATATTAATTGTACATTATGTATTTTTAATATAATGCAAGTATATATTCGATCATATATTCATTATATACTTGTTAATATATATAATATACATACATTTCTTCATAAGTGAATTGTATGTTTATATACATTGACCATTTATCTCTTGAGGTTTTAGTTTTTGAAGATTTGAATAAGTTCTTTTTTTTTTTTCAAAAAAATTTTTTTTTCAACGTTTTTTTTAATTTATTTTTGGGACAGAGAGAGACAGAGCATGAACGGGGGAGGGGCAGAGAGAGAGGGAGACACAGAATCGGAAACAGGCTCCAGGCTCCGAGCCATCAGCCCAGAGCCCGACGCGGGGCTCGAACTCACAGACCGTGAGATCGTGACCTGGCTGAAGTCGGACACTTAACCGACTGCGCCACCCAGGCGCCCCTGAATAAGTTCTTAATTATGTATGCCAACTTCTTTTTTATCATAATCAATACAAATGTTTCCCAATCGTGTTTCTCTTAATCGAGTTAGTTTTTTATTTTATATTTATTTTATATTATTTTCTTGCTTGATTTTTTGAGCCATTTATTTTTTCCTTTACAATTCCATTATTGTAATAAACTCTTCAAAGATAATATCCCTCTAAAGATTTCATAAATATTTTATTCTTTGTTTTCCTAGCTTTGCTAAGAGTTAAAGCAAATATTTGACTCTCTAATCCACTAGGGGCTTACTCTGGTGTGTAGTATAAGAGCTGATCCAAATCATGTTTTGCTTCGTGTTGGTTAACCAGTTATTCTGGGAGTTACTAAAGTATAATTAGGCAAACATTAAATAATTACTATTTTCCCCAATTTTATGATACTTGTAAACTAGATTCATTTCTGTATGGTCCACACTGCCTTGATTATTTAATAATTTAAGCAGTATGCTTTGTTTCAGATTTCCTAGGACCTAGATCAGCATTATATTCATGGTTTCTTTGTTAGTGTGGAATTTTAATATTTAACAAATAGTAAATAACTGTACTTGCTGAAATTGGTTTTCCTACATGATAATATGGTATATATCTCAATTTGTTCATCTTGTTTTATACATTCCAGAAGAGCTTTGTAGTTTTCTTTGCATATGGCTCGTAAAATCCATTGTAATTTTTTTTTAAAAAAGGTTTATTTTATTTTGAGAAAGAGAGAGGGAGCACAAATGGGGAAAGAGCTGAGAGAGAGAGGAGGAGAGAGAATCCCAAGCAGGCTCCACACTGTCCACACAGAGCCTGATGTGGGACTCAAACTCATGAACCATGAGATCATGGCCTGAGCCGAAATCAAGAGTTAGATGCTTAACTGACTGAACCACTTCAGTGCCCCATGCAATTTTCTTTATAAGTGTTCTAGGTGATTCTAAGTTTATCCTCCCTCCTGTTTGTTTTATTTTGCTATTTTTTAAAAAAGATTTTTTTATTTTTTATTTTTTGAGAAAGAGACAAAGAGAGCATGAGTGGGAGAGGGGTAGAGAAAGAAGGAGACACAGAATCTGAAGCAGGCTCCAGGCTCCGAGCTGTCAGCACAGAGCCCAACATAGGGCTGGAAACCATGAACTGTGAGATAATGCCTGAGCCAAAGTCGGACCCTTAACCAACTGAGCCACCCAGGTGCCCCGACATTTTGCTATTTTTAATGGAATTTCTTCCCTTGTTATTATATTACTGAGCTGGCACTTAACATCATAAAGAAAGCTCCTAATTTTGGTAAATTCATTATAAACCTAGTCACTCTGATAAACTCATATAGGCCAATAAATTTAAACAGATTTCTAGATATGTGATGCTTTCTGCAATAACCATAGTTTTATCTCACCCTTTAATATAACATTCCATTGGCACAAAGTAAATACACACTAAATGGAGTTGTCATTCTTTGTGTATTGAAGGAGCATTAGGCTGGAGAATCCAGAAATTTGAATTCTACTTTCATATCCTCAACTAAGAAAGCCATCTATGAAGCACCTTGTCTGGGTCAGGCACCCTGCTAGGCACTTTACATAGGCCATCTTGCCTAAGTCTTAGAATAAGCCTACAGAGTATATATATAATTAAATATCAGAAATGAGGAAACTAAAGTTTTGCAAGTGTAGTAGGACAAAGCTGGCCTATGCTAGGCCCAAACAAGCAGTAAGAAATGGAACACCCAAGTACCCAACTGTGGAGGTCTGTGTATGAGAGGCCGTGGGCCTGTAACCTGGAGTTCTTGACCTGGCAGGTTTATCACTCCCTGAGGGCTGTATTGACCACTGACCTTTAGTTAAGGGTCTGTGAGGAAGTAGGGAGGCATGGAGAAGCTGCATCAGCTCACTTTCATCCTTATCTTGTAAATACACTTCACACTTCCTGATTCTGGGTCACAGTAAACTTGTATGAAAACAGTCCTGAAGGAAGTCTGTGTTCCCCTGCTCACCAGTCTTGCACACCCTCCCCTCTTCCCCCATTAGCCCTTTGAGGTCTGGCTTAGCTCAGTGAGTTGAGTAATTTCTCCAAAGTCATATACATAGTGAGTGATGGAGTCAGTGGCTTGCTCAATAGCCAGTGCTTTCTCCATTCTCCCAGTGATGTCTACACCCATGATGTGGTTCAGGAGGTTCATTTCACCTCTCAGTACTGTAATTTCCTCATCTGTACAATGAAAGAGTCAGACAAATGGTCCAGTTTTTACAGGCTGGACAACAACACTGTTGATAAATGCATTTACTTCTCTTCAAGATGGCAAATTTTTCAAAGTCAGAGACTGTACTTTCCACAATCTTGAATCAGTGTTATTGCTTTGCATGTAACAAGTGTCTAGTGAATACTAGACAGGATGAATGAATGATCAGTTGATCAATCAGTCAAATGAAATAATCTTAGTGCTTTTCTCACAGGACATTTTCAATGCTGGGACATAAGGGGCAAAAAATATTTTACATTTCAACTGTGGAATCTTTTATAAAGACTGCGTTTGTCATTAGTCTCTTCACAAGAAGATGCTTAGCCAGGGTCATCTTGTTTTCATCTGAAAAGAACAAAGAATTGACGTTAGGAAGGCTGGAAGCCTAGGAAGGATCAAGGTGGGAGCTGTGGAAGGTAGACTTTTCTCTCATAAAGCTGTTTGGGTTTGCTCTTTGTGCTGCTCTTACAACAACAATATGAAAAAAAATTGTGACTATTCAAATTTAACCAAATTAGAGCCTATCCAAAGCCAGTTTTGGATAAATGTCATTGAATAAATGACAAACTGTGGGGAGTATGCCTTAACATCTCTGTTTGGGCATATGATAGAGAACTACTAAGTCTTAAGTTCCTGTCTTTTTAGTGCACCCTCAGAAGATATAATCACTTCTGCGTTAATATTCTCTTTATGCCAAAAAAAAAAAAAAATCCAAAGGAGGATACACAGCTCTTTGGAGGCATACAATCTGTGGATTTTTTAATTACTAGTTTTAAACTTAAAATTTCATTGAAGGGGTGCCTGGGAGGCTCAGTCAGTTGAGTGGCCGACTCTTGATTTTAACTCAGGTCATGATCCCAGGGTCGTGGGATTGAGCCCCATGTCAGGCTCCATGCTGAGTGTGGAGCCTACTTAAGATGCTCTCTCTGCTCCTCATTCTTGCTCACTGTCTCTAAAAATATATATATAATAACTATATAATTATAATTTAATATTATATAATTTTATATATATATATATATATATATATATAAATAAAATCTCATT